>NC_056745.1:460482040-460498782 GCF_019279795.1 Protopterus annectens
CATGCACTCACTCTGTTAAACTGTAGCTCAGCTATGAGCACATCTGGCATTTTTTCTTCTTTTGTTACCTCACATGTCTTCAATATAAATGGGCTATTTCATTACATTTTCCATAAATTGTGGTTTTATGTGTACATATTTGTCAGGGACTTGTTTCCTGCTTATTTTGAAAAAAAAAAATTGATGTTGTGGGGGCTCGAACCATGAATGCCTGCTCTTCAGCCAACATCTCTACTGCTACGCTATTGCTTCCTGGCTTATTTTGCATATTTAGTTCTTATATGCTTTCCCACTGACTGCTAACTGTAGCTGCGCTACGGGTACACCCGCGCAAACGAGCGCACTCACGGTTAAAAATCTTTACAATTTAAAAAAATATATAACATGTTAATTTATATATATTTTATGTTCATAGTCTGTGGGGGCATATGTTGTGTTGTGTTTATTCACATTTCCGTGGACTCTGTTGTGGGTGTTTACTTTGGGCACTTTTACACTTCTGGGGGCGTGTCCGCTTGCAGGGCTCAGCATACGGACACACCCCCTACTGTCTTACACGGACCGTGTTAGACTTAGGTGTGATTCAGCATGCTCTCATGAATATGCAAAGCATGCCGACATCACTCCGTTTAACTGCAGCCTCCGTGTAAGAGTTATAACTCTTACACGGAGGCTTTGTGAATCCTGGGGAACATCTTTTTATTACATGACCATAACATAATTTAATTTCAGCTATTTTTCTGAAGTTAACCTCTTGTGTTCCAGTTTCCATTGTTAAAATATATACATTTAAATAGTTATAATAGTGTAGATACATTTCTGTTCTTTTCCAGTAATGTACACAGTGGATAAATTTCAAACAGCACTTAGTAAAATACCTCTTCCACACACTTTTGTACAAACCATCTTATATGACATACAGCTCTAATACATCTTTGGCACAAACATCTTATATGAATCATGTTTATATTCACAAATGACATATAATTATTTATAAAATTCCAGATAGCTGGGCTGGCTGTATCTCATTTTGTTACACTTCTATATAAATCATGTTAATATTCACAAATGACATATAATTATTTACAAAATTCCAGATAGCTGGGCTGGCAGTATCTCTTTTTGTGACAAAATCATTAACAAAGAAGTTATAGCATGACATTTATATTACAAAGAGACACAGAAGAAGCTCCAGCTATTTGATATAGGTTATAGATTAGGTGGGAGATTTTTTTGTTTATATTTATGTATCTAAAGGATAAGCTTTTGTCCTTATTACTGGTTTATCATTTGTGAAATCATTGTATTTCATAAAAAAATTTGCAAATATACTACTTTTTTGAATAATTGTTTTTCACCCATAGTTGCTCAAACTCAGACTTTGTTTATTTATTTGTTTTATATTTGTTAAATGGGATAGTACACAGGCCCAAATACCATTTTCTGGCACAATCCAGGCCAGAAGGCACATGCAGTTTTAAATAATGTAAATTAATAATGAAAAACTACAAAAATGATACAGTAACAATGATTCTGAGTGCTAGATCTTCTAACTTACTAAGTTTTAAGATTAATCTTGATTGATGATATGGTAATATAATCTAAGATTCCGGTTATTGGGTGCAAACTCCATGATGACCTTCTTGAAGATTTTGAGTTTGCTAATTGCCTAACATTGGTCAATTAGCATATAAGCAAGAAAATGTAATTCAGAGACTTGTATAGCTGCAATGAGTAAGATCTCATTTTTGGCTCACTGTCATATTTCTAAATAAAACACTGGTGTTGTCAGCCCTGACCACTGTAGTGTTCTACCAGCTGGCTCATACATCGAGTTGGCAAAAGCACCCCATACACACACACACACACACACACACACACACACACACACACACACACACACACACACACACATTCATATGTGCACAGACACACACACACACACACACACACACACACACACACACACACACACACACACACACACACACAAGTGTTTCATGCAGCTTCATTCATGCCCCTGTAGAATCGCACACACAAGTCTACACATACATCCCCACATTAGCATAGCCTCCACCTCCACATCTTTATTGAAGTTACTTGCACTATGACTATTCCCATAGGAATTAATGGTTTACTGTTCTGTTTTTATGGTGGATACTTTTTCCTCTTACAGCCAAATTTTACTTAGTTGAGCAATTCACTGAATTTTTTGAATGAGTCAGTTGAGAGCCTTATGCATTTCTGGGGGAAACAACATTGCCGATTAGTATCAGCCATTTCCCTGAACTGCCAAATTAGCATGTGGCTTCAGGCATGAGACCACTGTCCACGTTGAAGCCCACACAAGCGGAAATGTCAGTAGTAGAGCTGTCTTTGATTTCAAAAAGTTTAGTACAATGCAGAAACCTTCCATATTAAGGCTTCTATTTCTCAATAACCCCGGGGTAGTATTAAAGCATTTTAAGGAATGATAAAATAAATGTTAAAGGTCAAATAAAATGCTTTGTCTACAATAAAATTGTTTTTAGTGTTCCCACTGATGGTCAGGATGTTGTTTCTTATTATAATTGTGTTTTACACACAGAAGATGATCTCTAACATGGAGCTTAGAGCAAAATAGTTTAAAGTAAGTTAGAAAAGTTAATTTAATTTGTATGTAAGGTAAGCAAGATAAGTTTAGATTAAAGGTATCCAATTTATGCTAGCAGTTTCAATCAGACAATTTTCAAGTGAATGTTTAAATGTGTTTATGTATGAATTCTATTATACTACAGGTAACAGTTGCCCTCAATGCACTGAGGCTAAATATACATAAAATGTTATATGTGTAGCATGTAAGTCTAAATTCCTCCAATTTTAAATGATATCAAGTTAAAATGTCAGTGTTATGAGATTTTAAGAACTATGATTGCAGTACTAATGCTGTGACAGTTTCTACTATGAAATACCAACTTCCTGAAAGGTGTCATTCCAAAAGAACAACAACCACAAAAAAATGAACCACCAACGTAGCAGCAAATAATTCCAGGAGAAGCTGGATTCTTGCACCAAAACAGTACTCTTTATTTGGACCACAAAGGACAATGTTGAGCGCTTTCATCCATGTACAAAAGACTTCATCAGAACACAATACATAAGAACTCACTCCCTTATATACTAAAAAAACGCCATTTACACTAATTATTCAATTAATGTGTGGGCTGGCACTGAGTAATTGAATACCTCTTATTTCTATCCAGCCTACTGCTTTACAAAAAACTTTTAAAATATCTGCGATGTATACACAGTCAATATAGATATAAACACAATTCAATAAAAATATTGCATTTTGACCTAAGTCTGATACATATAGCAAAACTAACCATAACTGAACAAGACCCAAAACTGTGCAGTTGTAAAAGACATACTGTATCCTTAACTTACATTTTATGCTATACAAATTGTATGCATTTGTGAACATTGAGCAGTGGGAATATCAGTACTATACATCAAAATTCATGTTTCGTATGGATTGTGACATAAAACATCTTAAAAACAATTATAATTGTAGTAAAAAAATATATATAAAATGAAATTGGACTAAAAAATACAGCACTATATAACCTATGTAACCAGAGAAGAACAAATGAACCAAATAATTAACAATGTGCCTTATCTAAATACACTACATGTATGCACGTATTATTTTATACTCTAACCAAGGGTTTGGTAGGAATCATTTCATTGAGTCCAGGGGATGTAGCTGCATTAAGTCTTATCTGCCACCTAATTTCCTTTTCACTCACAATTGCCTTAATATTTCCCCCTCTAGGATTAGGTGGTACCACTTCCAAGATGGCAAATCTGGAGCCAGTGCAATCTGAACTATTTATGAGGTGACGAGATAGGGCATTATTCGTATCATGTTTTTTAATGCAATACATGTGATCATAGATTATGTTTTTAAAACAGCGATCGGTTTTCCCAACATAATAATTCTTACATGTGTCACATATTGCTAGATATATTAGATGCTGAGTCTGACAATTTCCATGACAAAATCTCACCTTACTTCTTAGATTATTATTTAAGGTGATAGAAAGTTCTTCAAATATGTATCTGCAATAATTACAGCGTCCACATTTTTTGTACCCCCTTTGTGTATCTTCCCTTTCCTCTGGTAACTAGATTTAACTTCAATTATTCTCTTCAAATTGTTCCCCGTTTTATATACAAATTGGGGTCTATATGGTACTTTCTCCTTTATAGTAACGTCACTTGTCACTATGTTCCAATTGGACACAATAATGTCCTTTACTTCATTCGTATGCCTGCCATATTTTAATATGCATGCTTTTGTATAATTATCATTTCTGGTATTTATGTTAATATTGATGTTGTTATTTCCCTCCTTGGTATTCTGAAGTCCTATACCTAGGAGTGGCGGATACTTTCTACCCCATTCCTGAGATATATACGTGGTCACGTCTTTGATCATAACAGTGGGATATCCCTTATCCATAAATAAACTACCAATATATGATAATTCTTGCAGCATGCATTCCTTGACAGATGTCATCCTGGCGGCTCTAATGCACTGCCCCTTAATTATACTTCGTTTAGTAGAATAGGAGTGTGCACTATCAAAATGCAAGTACCCGTTACTATGCGTGTCCTTCCTAAAAATCCGAGACTGGAAGGACTTCCCATCACTGTATAGATACACATCGAGATAGTTAATCCCCCCCGTGTCAAACTGATGGGTGAACTTGAGGTAACTAGTGGTATGATTGATATAATCTACAAAATCAATAGTTTTTTCATGTCTCCTTCCCAAAGAACAAAGATATCGTCCAGATACCGGACATATCTTTTCATGTATAACATCCAGGTGGATTGCAAAACAAATTCATTCTCCCAATCAAGAAGTACAAGATTGGCGTAGATGGGGGCACATGCTGCATTTTAGGAATGATTGTGCATCAAATAGCATACTTCATACCAGTGGGGAAGTTAAGATATACAATTATAGTACATACAAGGTTATACCTGAGTTATTTCAAGTATTTTCGAAGGGTATGAAGTTAATTCCGGACAAATCTTTGGATATTATCGACACATTGGTAGAATTTAAGTTATTTTTGAGAAAAGTGAATCTTGGGGTGTTTTTCAAGCAAGGAAATATTAAGGCAATCGTGAGAGAAAAGGAAATTAGGTGGCAGATAAGACTTAATGCAGCTACATCCCCTGGACTCAATGAAATGATTCCTACCAAACCCTTGGTTAGAGTATAAAATAATACGTGCATACATGTACCCCGGGATTCATGAAGCTCGGCGCAAGGCCGGCGTAAGGGCTGCACTGGCGGTGCAGTGAATAGCCGGCGTAGTAGCGCCATATGCATATTAATGAGAGTGCACCGCAACCACAGACACGTGCGCAGTGTACGTGAGCGAGCCCAAGTAGGATGCGTCTGGAGGCGTGGCTAAGCCCGCATGCGGTGAGCAACCTAATATGCTGACTGCCACGGTCCGCCCATAATAGTAATGGCAGCAGCCAGGGCCCGTGCAGAATGAAACGCACGTAGAGTATGCAACATAGTACCCATCCCAACCAAACGGAGAAGCAAATACAACCCACGAAGGCTTAAGTGTACCCGTCCAAGGAGCAAAGGATACGCATGAGACCGCGTTTGTTCCGCAATGCACCGTCAGTGGTTATACTCAGAGACGGTGTACAGCAGCATGTCAGCGCGCCGCACCGACATAGGAGTAGCGACTAAGGTCACCACCTGTCCCACTTTGCGAGGCAGTCCTCTATGGGCAGTTGTGTCCCGGAAAAAATATTAAAATGGCAAATGTGCTAAGATTGTAGGACATAATGATATCCCGTATTTAATGTAATGGTAGCATGAATTGGTTATTTCTGTAACTGAAATACCTAAATGACAGAAGAAACAGAATAAGCAACCAAACTGCCACAACAATAAGCTTTTATTTAGGCAAACAAGTGAAGTTCTATGCTATATAGTGACCGTGTGTATGTGTCGGCCTGTAAACTCAGATGTGAGTCCCGGAAATATCCCACCTTGGCAACTGGAAAAGGTGGCAACCCCAGTAGCGACATGGGCATGGTCACCAGGGTTACCAGCTGTCCCAATGTGCCGTGGACAGTCCCTCATTGGACAGTTGTGTCCCTGCAAAAATCGAAAAAATGGAAAATGACCTGAGATTCCCTGCCAAAAATATTATAATTTGTATATGAAACACATACATGGCATAAGAAACTGACTAAGGAACCCAAATGCTAACAGAATAAGCGTATATTATGGCAAACAAGTAAAGTCCTGTCAACTCCACTTACTGTGGGTATGTGTTGTCCTGCAAAATCCGATGTTCCCACAAAACATGTCCCACTATGGTCATTGGAAAAGGTGCCAACCATAATGGTCACAAGCAGTAGTGACAGTACATAGCCGGGTAGCTGTGTTGACATAACAACATGAAGGAACCAAGATACCTTATACACAGGCAAACATGTGCATAGCAGCATATCCCACACCCAGCAACGTCTCTGTCGCATACACTGGATGGCGTATGTTGAAGTGTAATATCCAGAAGCAGAACCCATGCATTCAGATGTAATACACAATAGCCTCATTGTAGCATGTAAGTCCCACCCATGTACACCTGTGCACCCAAACCTGCTAGCATCCGTGTGCAGCTATACACCTACACACAATGTGCATACCTGAAATGTGGTAAGATGTTTGTGTTAGGCAGTGCCACGGGCAAATCATGCCACATGTCACCAACCCACCTCAGGTACAGATATGGAAATGGCTGCATGTGAATGTGTCTGCAGAATGTGAACATCCCGCATGTGGTATGTACCCGTCCACACCATATAGGTTTGCAGACGACACGGTGCACATAACTGTACACATGTGGACAAGTCGGGTTGTTGAACCACCGCATCGATGATTAGCTATGCAGAGAAGTCGAACACATATAGCAGAACACGTGCCTACCAAACAGGATGTCCTAACAGGGTGCTAAAGGCAAAGAAGAGGAAGGTGGGACATCACATATGGAGAGTAGCGTTGCTGGACGGCCAAATACACACGGTCAAGGTAAAGGACGGAACAACATGCATATGGCCGGATGGATGTTGTCCGAGAAATATATATAGAAACACATATGAAGTGCCAGTTTAGACTCGAAATACTATATAATGCATTGAATTGTACCGTACAATATGGCAGTAGAACTGATCATGCATGTAATTGGTGAAGCTAAGCTGTAGTGTGATGGAATTCTGACCCTGGCAGTAACCAGTGCAGCAGGTGTATGTCATTCAGCATTAGTCATCTGCTCGGTTAGAGAATAATAAATGTATGTGCAGGTATATCTGTCATCCTTCCACTGAGGAGGATAGGCTTGTGAGCTCTATCTAACACAGAGTACAGCTGCTCACCAGAGAGACAAAGGAACCTAGTAGAAAATGGAGGGACGACCGGATCTGAACAGTGTTGGAACCGTGACAGAGCAGAATTTACCGAAGTACATTCTAATTGACTATGTGGCTCGCAAGGCTGTGCTATCCTCATGGGAAAACATTTCATAAGCATTACCTTAGCACTGTTGTAGGAATACAATCTTGTGGACTATAGTGATGTAAATGCCCTGTGACTGACCACATCATTAATGTGTGCATAAGATGATAGTATACACAATGCTCATACAGCTGTAACATGTATAGAGTAAAACAAAAGTCTAAACTTGTACTGCATAGTTCTTTGCCTCCTGCTGCACAGTAGTAAAATGTTATTAATCTCAGCTTCCTGTGTTATTGACTGTCAGTTTGAAAAGACGAATGAGTGTTACAGTTTGATTTAAACAACGTAATTGACAGATGTGTATGTTCTAGCATGGGAATAGGTCAAGCCAACCATCACAATGTCCATGTGTACCACATACAAACAGCCAGTATCATGCAGTAGTAGTGCATGAAGGCATACACGACTGTGGGAATAGTACAGGACATATGGCACATGCCAAGTGCAGATGCATGACACAAACCCCAGGATGGGTGTCCCTGCAAAGAGGAACATGTGCCAACCACACCTCCCACAGATGTACCGGCAATAAAAACACATGGCAAACACACAGAAACACTACCGTCCAACACACGACTGCAATGGAGCCTGGTCAGACACCAACATGAAGCATGCACAAACAGGGACTTGTGTAATGTTTGCCTTAACACCCCACCATAGGCCAAAGAAAAATAGAAAGAACATATGCATGTAATGTTGTGAAGGATGTGTGGTAGTCCTCAGTATCACAGTGTTAGGGACACAGATACACTGTCATCAACTGTGACATATGTGCACTGTACACAGCATACCTGCATGTAATACAGAGGACAATCATGTGCCACAGAAATATACACTGGATAAAGAGGATAGGGGATAGACAAGTGTAAATGTGACAAACTATGAATATAGGTTCATAGGTCCATAGGTACAGGGTAGGCCATCGTCCCAGGTTCAGCCATAACACTACACCATAGTTAGGATGACTTTGGCAACCTTCTGTGCTTCAGATAAAATACTCATGATATTGCTGTACCTCCGTCAAGCAGTGATAATGATGTAATCCCTGGCCTATACCTGCAATTCTCCATCCAATGGACAACATACCCCCGGACAAGGCTATGAATGATCTCTGTCTCACATGTACTGTGATGTAGATCCACAGCATTGTGAGTGTCTGGGTGATATATGTGTCACTCAAACACATCCCATTAATGACCGTGACAAGGTTCATGTCACCTGCCCTAGTGGTTCTGAGGGATGCAGATACAGTAGGTGAAGCATACACATGACATATGGGTTGACATGGCCTCGTATGTCAGGCACAGGTCAACACTAAACAGCAGGTATGTGACTTAATGGGGCAGGGGTCCTACAAGTGGGGCAGCATTACACAAAATGATGTCATCCTGCATCTGTACGACAATTAACCTATGAGGGCTTCCCAGCTGCTGTAGGTGTATGGTCAGATACAGTCTGAATGGGGCAATGTAGTAAATCATAGGTGTAACACGTAATGGGTACAAGGAGACAATGACCTAGCCTGATGTAGATGTGAATCCCTGCACAAACAGGTGGGCAATGTAGAAGTCCCACAGAACCACGATAGCAACGTGTGTGTTGAATGAATGGTGACCGACAAACTCTGTCCCCTGATCCCTGGTAATCACCCCTGTGCTGAGTGGACAGCCACCTATATGCTGGACAGGGGTGACCTAGTACTACTCGACAGGTATGATGTTGCATTACTTAGCATTTAGCTGTGGGCCATGTCCCTGACAGCAGATATGCATATCTGGGAGGCCCCTTCGAAGGATATCTGTGTCAGATGTCCGTCACACTATGGCACCTGTTCTGCAGTCATCTACAAACAATGTTGCCCATAACACCCCTGTGTGTGCCTGTACCGTGAAAATGTAGATGTATGACAGGAGTGGACCCACGGAAGGGCCCCATGGGACACCACATGCGACAGGCAGTAGGTCTGACATGCTGCCAGCAAGTATGACCGTGTGGGTTGTGTCACATAGACAGTTTACAACACATTCTGTGATGTACGTGTTCACATCCCAGCCAATGGGTTTATCAACGATACCTGAGGGGGGTAATGTGGTGAAGGCCTTTGCCAGGTCGAGGTAGGCTGTATGGACTGCAACACCCCCATCAATGGCCTCGGTGACTGTCCCGAAAATGTCAACCATGCTTTAAAGGCATGAACCGCCCCTGAACAAGACAAACCATGTTGGATGCAAAGTATGTATGTCCCCTATGCATTCATGTACGAGACGCAGTATGATCCCTGCCGATGTCTTTGCAGATAGGTCTCCTCATGGTAATGGGACAGTAATAACCAGGCTCAGTGGAGGCATTGGCCCTGTGACGTGGGACTACCGTTGCCATGCGACACAACCTGGGTACCTTACCTGAGGTGAGGCTACAAAGAAATAGCTGTCCTAACTGTGGGTCTAATTCCTCAATGAGATAGTGGAGTACACAGTGGGGTCACCAGCTGGTCTCATGGATGCTATGTCCACTACCCTGGAGAGAGCATGTCCCACCTGTGTGTCACAGAACATTTGGTGACCACAAACCGCTGGTACAGACATCTCCTCATGTGTGGGGAGGGTGTGGAGATGTCCTCACTGGACTTGTCAGCCTGTATGTTGGCAATGTGTGTATGTTGAGTAAACTCCACCTCTTTGTGAACCCAGTCAGAGCATATGTGGGAGTGACCTCCCAGGTGTTGAGCATAGCAACTGAAGGTGGTATGATTGTCAGCCAGGTCCATGTAGGTATATCTGTGGAATGTGCCCTGGACCATGGCATGACAGTGTGTAACTCTACACATATGATGACCAAGGGTGTCATACCTCACAAGGTATCTGCTCCACCTTGTAGTAGCCACCTCCTCGTGTTGTACATCCTGTGTATGGCTGGGGTACACCACACTGGATGCTTGGCATTGGTACAATGAACCACAGTTGGGTAAGTGAATGCCTGGTTCATGCAGTCCTGTAGGTACTGGTAGATGGCAAATGTGATTGATGCAGTGGCTGCAGTACTATCGACCACTGGCTCAGGGTCCTTAAAGGAGACCACAGTAGTGTGCAGAATTGTGTAGTCTGCCTCTGAGCAAGCAATGTGTATGGTAACTGGCAACACTCACAGCAACGGATGCCAATAGCAGAGGCCAATGTCCAAATAACATAGATTAACTTCTGCATGACAATATGTCTTATCATACATGTATTGACACGTGTCTGCTAATTACAATTGCAAATGGCCGGTAAGACTGGCCTAAAGTTCCCGTGATTTACACAGTCTGGAGGTGTTGTTCCGATAATAAAGTGGCAATACCTCCCAATCGTGACCTCTGGGTATTAAAGTGGTTGTTAACCTGCAACATTGGATGTACACCATTGGGTTCTGGTGTCGGAAAACATGGTTCCTGTACCACTACACAGTATGGGTAGTCAAGCAGACATCGCGATTGTTGAACACACAGCATCAGTGAAACCCACTGCTCACAAGGACACAGTCCGACAAGCTCTACACTTTACATATGCACAGTGGTGTCCATTGTAGGACCCAAAAATTGTCTAAAGACAAGAATGATGCCTTATTTCAATGCCTACGTGAACTCATTGTCGTCACAGGTACACATATGCACCGCAAGCGTGTTTAATGTTGATGATAGCTGTCCATGAAATGCAGCACAGATGCACAGAAATACCCAGGGTACCGGGTCCATAGAACTGCGTCCACATCACAGTCCCGCACATGAAGGATGTGTAATGGGTACTGTCGATTGTTGCAGTCAAGGGATTCTGGGTATGTAGACTCTGGGCTCGGTGTTGTTTCGCAGGCAATCCTTTGTCCCGCCCCGTGGGAGGGATGTGTGCATAGCACCTGCCTTACTCTCCGCTAATAATGCAAACCATCCACCGGAGAATGCTAAATGCAGGTGTGAAATGTGTACAGCCCCATACTAGTGTCCAGTAGGCAATTGTCATGGATGGACAACCGTATGGCCAGGATGGTACCCACAACTGCAAACCCGGGGAAATTACACAGCCCCGGTAAGGCATAACACAGGAAATACACATAGGGACTACAGTTGACATTCCACATACAAAGTCGGACCGCCGTGCCAACACCGGCGTACACAGCACTCAATCTGCCAGCAACAGAATGAGGAGCACCCACTACCATACAGCGGAACAGATGTGCGACCTGTAGAACACATACTAATGGCACACCCACAACGTCAAGTAGGATATGTAAACTATGGCATTCCCACCTATGAAGACAACATGGTTAAATGAATACATAGGTGATCAACATGTTCCGGTGGTGTTATGTTGAAAATACAGTGACGGATATGTCCCATTGGGATGTCTGAGGTTTATATGAAGCAGTTGCTAACCAGCATCTTTGGATGTATGACATTTGTTCACAGTACTAAATCACCTGGTTACGTAGCACCATGTAGAATGGGTAGTCAAACAGACATCCGCGATTGGGGAACATACACCAGCAGTGAAAAGCACTGGCCAGGTGGACACAGTCCAGCAACATCTAACCTGACATATGCACATTGGTGTCCATTGTAGGACCCAAAAATTCCATTCATTGAATGCCTGCTAGCTTCCTGCATTATCCACGTGAACTCATTGTCGTCACCACGTCACAGGTACACATATGCACCGCAAGCGTGTTCAATGTTGATGATAGCTGTCCATGAAATGCAGCACATATGCACAGAAATACCCAGGGTACCGGGTCCATAGAACTGCGTCCACATCACAGTCCCGCACACATGAAGGATGTGTAATGGGTACTGTCGACTGTTGCAGTCAAGGGAGTCTGGGTATGTAGAATCTGGCCTCGGTGTTGTTTCACAGGCAATCCTTTGTCCCGCCCCGTGGGAGGGATGTGTGCGTAGCACCTGCCTTACTCTCCGCTAATAATGCAAACCATCCACCGGAGAATGCTAAATGCAGGTGTGAAATGTGTACAGCCCCATACTAGTGTCCAGTAGGCAATTCTCATGGATGGACACGCGTACGACCAAGATGGTACCCACAACTGTAAACCCGGTGGAACTACACAGCCGTGGTAAGGCATAACACAGCAAATATACATAGGGACTACGGTTGACATTCACCATACAACGTTGGACCGCCATGCAAACACCGGCATACACAGCACTCAATCTGCCAGCAACACAATGGGGGAGCACTCGCTACCATACTGTGGAACAGATGGGCGACCTGTGCAACACAAAGTAATGGCACACCAACAACGTCAACTGGGATATGTAAACTATGGCATTCCCACCTATGAAGAAAACATGCTTCAATGAAGACATAGGGGATCTACATGTTCGGTGGTGTTATGTTGAAATTACAGTGACGGATATGTCTTATTGGGATGTCTGAGTTTTATTTGAAGCAGTTGCTAACCTGCATCTTTGGATGTACACCATCTGTTCACAGCTGTAAATCACCTGGTTACGTAGCACCACGAAGAATGGGTAGTCAAACAGACATCCGCGATTGGGGAACATACAGCAGCAGTCAAAAGCACTGGCCAGTTGGACACAGTCCAGCAACATCTAACTTTACATATGCACATTGGTGTCCATTGAAGGACCCTAAAATACCTTTTCACATAACTCACTCCAGACGTTTCTGAACAACAGACGATGCTATAGCCGTGGCTATGGCACAGTTAGACATATGCACCACCAGCGTGTTTAAGGTTGATGACAAGTGTTCATGAAACGCAGGACATATGAACAGAAATACCCAGATCGACGTGTCCATACATTTGCGTCCACATCCCAGTCCCGCACGCATGAAGGATGTGTAATGGGTACTGTCGAGGGTTGCAGCCATGGGATCTTGGGTATGCAGAAATGGGGCTTTGTGTTGTCTGGCAGATAATCCGTTGTCCTGCCCCGTGGGAGGGATGTGTGCATAGTACCTGCCTTACTCACCACTACTAATGCAATGCATCCACCGTAGAATGCTAAATGCTGGTGTGAAATGTGTACAGCCCTATACCAGTGCCCAGTAGGCAATTCACATGGATGGACAAGCGTATGACCAAGATGGCACCCATAACTGCAAACCCGGTGGAATTACACTGCCGCAGTAAGGCATTACACAGGTAATACACATAGGGACTACACTTGACATTCCCCATACAAAAAACACAGACAACCAGCTGAAGAAGTCCAAAGCAAAGACGAGGTACTGTAGACACCGTCAGCGACCACTCAGAGCCCACCAGGAATGAAATGCAGTCACCATAGTTTATTGAAGCTCTTTTCGTCTGCTTCATAAGCAGACTTATTCAGAATACATACAATGCAGTTCAGCCTACTACATTTAAAACCCTTAATTGGTCATTAAATTAGATGTGCTAAGTATTAATTAAATGCCTTAAAGGCAAACAAGCAAACAAACTTTACTTGGGTTACAGATTCCACACAGTGAGTACATCAGACATTGCTTCGAAAGGTACATTCTTCATAGAAAAATAGAAATATATGTATATATATGAAAGAAGAACCAACATAATGTTTTCCAAATGACTGACTGTTTAAGCTACATATATATGTTCTACGGATTGTGCCAATATATTAAAAGAACTACAGACACCTAGTAATATAAATGAACCATAATATATAGAGATAAACCGTATGATTATGACTAATGTAAAATAGACCAACGAAATGCAAAGATTCACAATGTGGTAAAGTAAATATTCATTTAGAAGGTTAGTTAAAGAAATCAATTCAGACATCCTTGTCAAAATACTAACACAAGGCCAGCGAGGTGGTTGGCCTCACATGTACTGGGATGTTGTTCCACAGCATAGTGAGTGTCTGGGTGATGAATCTGTCCCACCAGCATGTTCTATTAATGACACTGTGAAGGTGTACGTCACCTGCCCTTGTGGTTCTGAGGGATCTAAATTCTTTAGGTGAAGCATAGTCATCAGATCTGCGTTCGACATGGCCTTGTATGCCAGGCACAGGTCACCTCTGGGCAAGTGGTATGCGACTGTATACAGCTGGAATTCTTTCAGTCGGTCAGCATAACACATATTCCTGAGACCCTGCATCTGTTTGTCGATGAACTGTTGGGGCCTGTCCAGCTGCTGCAGGAGTGGGGTCAGATACATTCTGAACTGGGCATTGTACCCAATCATAGGTCTAATGAGTGATGAGTACAAGGCGACAATGACCTCCCTGATCTAGATGTGAATCCCTTCATGATGATGTGGGCAATGTTGAAGGTCTACCTAACTACGTTAGCAACGTGTGTGTCGAACTAACGGTTAACAACAACCCGGGTCCCCAGATCCCTGGTAACTCCTCTGTGCTCAGTGGATTGCCACCTATATGGTAGCTAGGGGTAACCTTGTTCTTCCCGAAGGGTATGACTATGCATTTCCTGGCATTTAGCTGTAGGCCATGTCTCTGGCACCACTTATCCACATCTGTGAGGCCCTCCTGAAGGATATCTGTGTCAGATGTGTGTCCGACTATGGCACCCAGTTTGCAGTAATCTGCAAACATTGTCAGCCATAACCCCCCTGTGTTTGCTTGTACTTTGGAAATGTAGATGCTGAAAAATAGTGGACCCAGGACTGAGCCCCATGGGACACCACCTGTGACTGGCTGTGAGTATGACATGGCGCCAGCAACTATGACCGTGTGGGTTCCGTGACTTAGCCGGTTTGCAACCCATATGGCGATGTATGGATTTACGTTCAAGATGATGGGTTTATCAATGATACCCGAGGGGGGTATTGTGTCGAAGGCCGTTGCCAGGTTGAGGTAGGCTGTATGGACTGCTTGACCCTCATCAATGGCCTTGGTGACTGATCCTACAAAGTCAAACACGTGTAAAAGGCATGATCTGACTTTGACCAAGCCAAACTGGGTTGGATCCAAAGTATGCAAGTCCCCTATGTCTTTATCTATGAGTTCCATTATGATCCTTCTCCATGGCTTTGCAGATAGAGCTTGTCAAGCTAATGGGATGGTAATAACCAGGGTCAGTGGAGGCACCATCCTTGTGAAGTGTGACTACAGTCGCCCTGTGCTACTACTTGATGTATCCTGAGGTGAGGCTAAGATTAAACAGCTGTCCTAAGTGTGGGTTTAATTCCCCATAGAGTTCATGGAGTACACAGCTGGGACACCATCTGGTCCCATGGATGCTGTGTTTACTGCCTTGGAGACTGCATTTCCCACCTGTGCGTTACAGATGTTCCATGATCTACAATTCTCTGGTATAGATATGTCTCCATGTGGGGGAGAAACATTAGCACTGAACCTGTCAGCCAGTATGTTGGCAATGTGTGTAGGTTCAGTCATCTTCACATCATTCTGAACCCAGTCTGAGCATATCTGGGAGTGTCCTCCAGGTGTCCAATATAGCCAAAGAAGGCCTTATGATTGTCTGTTGAGTCCTTGTTAGTTTCTCTGTTGAATTTCTGATGATTTCGCGACAGCTTGTAGTTCTTCACATATAATGAGTAAGGGTGTGTTACCTTACAGTATTCGCTTTAACTGTAGCTACCTCACTGTCGTGTAGAGCTTGTTCATGGCTGGGTCCACCAGACTGGATGCTTGTCTTTGGTACAAAGAGTCACAGTTTTGTATGGAATTGCCTGATCCATGCAGTCCTGTAGGTGCTGGTGGAAGGCATATGTACGTGATTCAGCGGTTTGAGTAATGTTCACCACTGGCTCAGGGGCCTTAAAGGAGACCACAGTAGTGTTCAGAAGTGTGAAATCGGCTTTGAGAAAGGCATATGTATGGTAACCGGCACCACTGTACGCATGGAACATCATAGCAATAAACCACGCCGGATGTGGGTAATGCTGGACATACCCACGCAGATGTGGCGCGTTCCCGAGTCCGATGCCCGAGGACCACACACTTAGCCGACCTTAGGCATAGGCCAAGTAGGCAGCCGTCTAGGGCGTTGCTCTACCGGGGCACCTTTCCAGACTTTATTTGGTGTAGGTAGACCAGGAGGGGGTAGCGGGTGATGTGGCAGTGGCAACATGAGTCCTTCTGCCTAGGGCACCACTTTACCTAAAACCCCTCTTCCCATGGGTAATACAGCAGTACCCACAC
>NC_056745.1:460499282-460616747 GCF_019279795.1 Protopterus annectens
TTTGTTTTTTGAAGGATGACTGCAGAGCCACAATGACCTCCCTTATCTAGATCTGACAACCTTCATGATTAGGTGGGTATATGGTATGTTTCTGTAAACACTACAGCACATGTTTGTCCAATGCAGGATATCTATCACCTTGTGTCCCCAGGTCTCTCATTACATGTTAACTACATAATGGGTTAACACCTATGTGGTAATTGGTGGGCACTTACTGTATATCCACGGCGGTTGACTATACACTTTTCTGCAATTAGCTTGCTGACATGGCTATGGCACCAGTTATCTGTTTCTATGTGGCCCTTTTGTGGGATGCTTGTGTCAGCTGGTGGATCATATGTGGTGAGCAGTTTGTAGTCCTCTGCAAACATGTTCGGACACAGTCCTTCCATGTTTGCCTGTACCTATGGGACATATATACCAGACGAGGGAGATCCCAGGACCAAGCCTTGTGGGATGCCAGTTATATCTGGTTTGTAGTCTGACATGGCTGCAGCATGTCTGACCATGTCTGTTCTGTCCTTGGTCTGGTTTGCAACGCCTCTACTGACATAGGGGTTTATATTTAAGCTGGTGAGCTTATCTATAATGAACACGTAGGGTATTGTATAGAAGCCTTTGCAAGGTCCAGCTACGCTGTGTGAACCACATTGCCCTCATCAATGACCTTAATGACTGTTTCAATTGAGTCAAGCATGTTTAGGGGCAGGATCTGCACTTAAGAAAGCTACACTGGGTAGGGTCCGGTGTCAGTAAGTCCCCAATATCTTTATGTCTGTGGTACATGCTGATCCTTTCCATAGCTGTGCAGACCGAGCTTCTCAGAATTCTGGGGTAGTAGTTTTCAGTATCCATTCAGGCAACACCTTTGTTGAGAAGGACCACTGTTGTTGTACACTGCTCTTTGGGTACATACTCTGTGGTAAGGTTGACATTGAGCAGTAGTGTGATTTGGCATTCCATTCATCTTGGAGTCCATGTTGCACTAAGCCCAGGACACCACCTCATACCATTGCTGCTGTGTGTTTTGCTTTGTAGATGCTGGCTGTTACCTCAGCATCTGCAATGTCAGGGGGCCAGCAGTCTGCTGGGATAGATATTCTGCATTCGGGGCGGGGGGGGGTTTGCACTGCACCTGTCAGGATGTATGTTGGCAATATGTGTGTGTGTTTGTGATATTTGTGTGATTCAGAGCATATCTGTGAATTCCCAACATGGTTCCTACCATCAGTTGTGAAAGCCTTGGGATTATCCTTAGTGCCCTGTACAATTTGTATCTTCATAGGTTCATACTAGGCTATCCACCCTAGGGCATTTGTTAGCCTAGCCAGAGTGTGTGTGGCTTTTGCCACCCCTTGCTATGTGAATATTATGGCCATTTATGATTTGCTTTGCTGTGCCTCTGTCTGGACATGACACAGTGAAGACCCCCAGTGTAACTCTACGATCATCCATCCACTTGGCAAGATTCCTGTTGAAGAGTGTCAGTGAGGGGCTCTGCCTAACATGGAGTGGGATTCTGGTCCAGGGTGTGGGGAGTCTCTGGATTATGTATCTGTCCCACCAGCACATCCTATTTCATTATTTGTTGAGGTTGACATCTCTCACTCTCACAGCTCCGATGGCTTTGAGTTTTCTGGGGTGGAGCATGTCCATTACTCCTGTGTTGGGCATGGTCTTCTACAACAGGCATGCAATGCCTCTGTGTAGGCAGTATGTGAATGCATTCAGCTGGGGTTTCTACAGCCAGGCAGCATATGACATATATTTGAGACCCTTTATCCTCTTGGTGAGGTACCTTTGATGTATTTCTAACTGCTGCAGGTGTCAGGTAAGGTACATCCCATATGAGGCATTGTACTAGATTATGGGTGTGATAAGAGAACAATATAGGGGCACAATGACCTCTGCTGATGTAGATGTGAATCCTTTCCTGATACGGTGTCAAATGTAGACAGTCTTCCTAGCCACATTGGCAATGTGGGTGTCACATAACAGGTTACTGTCCACTTGTGTCCCTAGGTCCCTGGTTACTCCTTCCATACATAATGGTTTACCACCTATGTGGTAATTTGTGGTACCTTGTTTGGTATTTGGTGGGACATTCATACTGTCCAGTGTCTTCAGGATGGCTGGGTGGGGTTCCTGTGTGTGAGAGTGTGGTCTGTAGCATGCTACAGACTGTACAGCAGTCTTGCCTACAGTTAGTTGCACATGGGTGGACTCCAATGCCTTGTGCATTGTCAGTTACCTGGACGTATGGGTGTCTGTGCTGAATATGGATACTCACCCTCCTTTTATGTTTTGTTCCAGGTTTTGGGGTCATGACACATGATATGTGGTATAACCTGGTAGTGCTGGTGTGCTGTCAGGAGGCTTGCAGCAGGTTTCTGTCACTGCACAGACATCGATGTTCTCCATACTGGGGATGGCCTTGGGAGCATGCATATTGGGGTTTACACATCTGGCATTGGTCAGCATTACCCTTATGTTTCTTTCCACTTATGTTTTCTAGGGTGGTGGATCAGTCTTTTCAGCCTTGCCTACAAAAGGCTCTATGGAGGTGGCAAAGGCCTTATCCAATATCCAGACGCCCAGGGGTAACAGGTGCAAGCCATCCCAAGAACAGCTGCGTGGCTTGTCAAGCATGACATCCCAAGCAGACAGACATTGGATCCCCTTGGAATGACACCAGTAAGTGTGCCACTTGCTATGACTGATCATTCCGTGTTTGTACTGTGGCATTATTCTTGGTAAGGGTAGGATGCTGCAAATGGTGAGTGTCATACCGGCCTGGACTACATAATCAGAGAGCTCATCTATGTCTCTTTTCATGTAGTCTAGGGAGGTACATCTCAGGTCATTCACACCAGCATGGACTATGACTGCATCATATTTCTACTTGCTTTGGAGTGACCTGCATACTTCTGTTATGTGGCGTATTGTGGCAGCCTACAGGCAGCTTACTGTACCCTTTCCCTTGTTCAGTCTGGTGTGGGACAGCAGTGTGTCTGACTATGGAGTCACTTATTACAACTGTATCAGGCATGTTGTTTCTCCTTCTGGCCTGTGACTGTTTGGCACACCAGCTTTGTGTACTATGTGTTGCATGTGCTATGTTTGGAGGTTGTTTGATTGGGTGTCTGCTTTAGAGGTCTCTGTTGGTGTGCTGTGTTTGTAATTTGTGCCTCCGGGAATGTTTTTCTGTGTTTATGTGTTTGGTTTGCAGTTGTGATAGGTCTATGTGGGACTGTGTTTGTGGTGTGTGTGGTTACCTTCTCCTCCTGACTAGTTTTGGGAGTACTGAATTGAGGGAGCTCAGCCTCCAGTTTGGATAGATGGTTGCATCTCTCACATATATTTGTATTTCTTGGGTGGAGTTGGGGGTTGTCTGTGTACTTGGGGCAGGTGTAACATTGCCTCAGGATTCACAGATTCAGCTTGTTGTGGCTGGCCTTAGTGGATTGTATGTGTGGACAGATTTTATTGCCATACTACTGATCAGTGATTACTTCATTGTTTATGTTTGCTCTATCATGTAGTAGCTTCCTCATTCTCTTGCATGGTTTGGTTATGGCTGGTGTCCACCATGCCAGATGCCTCGTGTATGGCATTGTGTCTTGTTTTAATTTAGGATTGCATAATCCAAGCATTCCTGGCAGTGTTCATGGAATGGCTGTATTACAGGTTCTGAGGTGTGGCCCATACTTTGCACCTGCACAGGACCTTTAATGGATTCCACATCAGTTTGGAGGAGTGCAAATATTGCTTTACACATGTTTTCCACTGTGGTTTTCTGGCCAGGGACTGTGGTCAGGATTTGTATATCCAGTGTGATTACTCTATGGTCTGGTTTTACCAGTGAGCAATACACTTCTCATCTTGCCATCCAGTACCCATGTTGCTGATTATCACATCCAGTATGCTTACCCCTCTTGTGGGAGTGGTACGTTGTTCCTGGGCCTTTTGGTTTATGGAGTCTATGAACTTTTGTCCTACACTGTTGGAGCTAGTATAATGCTCCCAGTCTATGTCTGGGTATTTTCAGTCACCCAATATAATGTGGTTTGGAGGACTTGATATATTCATGTATTCCAGCATAGGCCAGGTGCAGTTCCTGGTGTTGGGACAGTAGTCTGTAGCAGGCTATAAACTGGGGGCAGTTTTAGCCACTGTTACTTGACCATGGCTAGTCCATGCTGCTTTTGTTGTGGTACCAACATGGGGTGTGGTTATCCTTGACAATTCTTGCTAGTCACCCTCCTTTGTAGCTTGTTCCATGTTTTGAGGCTGTACAGCACAGTATGAGGTGTAACCTGGTAGTGTTAGGTGCTGTTGTGAGCCTTGACTCGGTTTTCTGTTACAGCAGATATCAACATTCTCCATACTGGGTGAGTTTAGACTGCATGCATCTTGCTGTTTCGACTTATCCCTTATCTTATTCTTATCCCTTCTGATACCTATGGAGATAGGTTTGTGTTTTGAGCCTTACCTATTCAGGGCACACTGTGGGTAACAACAGCCTTTGCCAGTATCCATATGGCCTGCACTGATAGGTGCATGCCAGTCCTAGCAGGTGGAGCATCATGTCATGCTCAGCATGTCATCCCAGACTGGCACACATTGGATCCCCTTTGACTAACTGCGATACTTCAGTCAATTATTGCACTTGATCATCTCATTGTCATATTGTGGCATGATGCTTGGTGAGGGTAGGATGTTAGTCAGGGTCCTCAGGTGTGCATATAGTACATGGTGTTACATTACTTAACACATAGCATTCATGCCTCAGGTGGTGCTGCAGGGCCGCCTCTGTCGGATGCGCATATTACACTTCCCTGTACATGTTTGAGAGCAGGTTGTTTCATGTTAGGCATCCCTGTTACTAGATGAGTGAGTCAGAGAGGGGTATCATTCCCAGGGTTCCTACTGAGCCAGTGTATGTGCTATGCATTGCCTCTTTGCCAAGGCCAGGGCATACTGGGCACACCTCCATCTGCCTACTGGGGCAGGCTCAGGTTGTTCCTCCTCCGAGTCACCCTCTGCCTGCAATGGCCTTGGCAATGGTGGGGGGCTGTTTGTGCCGGCCCTATGCTGGTCCTGCTGCAGCTGTTTTCACAAGATCATATTATGTAGCATAGCACATACCATGACAATTTGGGCACATGTAGTTGATGTGTACTGCAAGGCTCCAACAGATGTGTCCAGACACCGTAACCGTGACTTGAGCAGCCCAAACACACGCTCTATTACATTACGTGTTTGTGCGTGTGCCTCATTATGGCGTTCCTGTTCAGGTGTGTGTGCGTTTCTGATGGGTGTCATCAGCCAAGGCTCCAGTGCATAACCTGCATCCCCCACTAGGTGTCCGTGCGGGATGTCCCCATTGGCAAATGTCTGGTACAGCTGCGTCAAATGCCAGATGTGGGAATCATGGTAGCTCCCAAGACAGCCAGCACACACATTCATTATTATGCCCTGGGCATCACACACGACCTGGCAGTTGATGGAGGGGAAGCCCTTGCGGTTGATGTATGCCCTACCCCGCTCACCGGCTGGTGCTTTGATGCGTATGTGCGTGCAGTCTATTGCACCCACTACCTCAGGGTATTCCGTTATTTGCTGGAAGAGATGCATATTGCTGGCCAATACCTCACAGGCATTGAGGAAATATACATGATCACCGACATGTGCTGACATGGCATCCAGGAACTGGTGCAGTACCCTGGAGGCTGATGCCTGTGATATCCCCATCATATCACCAGTTGGTCTCTGGAAGGTACCTGTTGCTAGTATTCTTAGGCCAACACATACCTTGGTTTCCACTGGGATGGGTTCCCCTCTGTTGGTTCTGTGTGTGAGGCGTGGCCTGCACAGCTCCACTATTTGCTGCAAGAGGTCTCTGTCCACTCTATAGCGCTCTACTATCTCCAGCTCATGTAACCCGTGGTAGGTGACCCTGGGCCTGTACACTCTTCTCCGTCTCCTCACTGTGGGTTGTCTGGCACCATCTGCATTGTCACCACCCTCAGCAAGTCGCCTATGTCTCATTATGACAGCTATGGCAGCCCCTAATATTTCTGCTCTGAGTTCAGCTTTTTCAGTTTTCACTTCTAATAACTTAACTCCTGTCTTGCAGTGTCTCTTGAGAGAAACATCCTGCACTGCTGTTTGCAGATTTTTAAGTGCTGGGCTGGGCTACTATTCTGCCTGTGTAATTGCCTGCTTCTAATTGTTTTCACCTGCTAGCTCCAGCAGTATTCCCTGCTAGCTTCCTACTAAATCTGTTGCTTCCTTTTTCCTCTCTGTTTCCTCAGGGAGGAGCCGTGTGCAAACCAGCAGAAACAAGCTCACAGTGGCTTACATGTGCGCACACATGCTTACACAGTTCAGAATCTGCTTATTCGGATTAAAACGCATGCACACCCTCGCAAACAGTGTTAAACATCTCCCAACATGCTCCCACATGCTCAGTCTGCCTTACACGTGCGCACACTGCCTTACTAGCACTTCATGGCGCGCACACGTGCACATGCACGCCCAGCAAGAAACTTTGGTGTAGGCAACAGTGTACACCTTCCATTTCTTGACTTTCTCATGCTTATTTAGTGGCACACCTCTTTCCATGATATCTGTCTGACATCTGTCGTGTAACTCTGACCTCCAATGAACTGCATTTCTTTCTACTATTCCCTCCTGTGATGTCACCTATCTCCTACTCTGTTCCTCCCCCTTCTGTAACTCTTACATTACTCAGGCTGTGCTCATTTGCTATGTGACAGTGGAATTCAGTATCCTAACACTCATTTGCATCAGATTGCCTACTAATGCTTAGTTACATCTCTTAGACTCAGCTTCCCCCCTTAGCAACCACTACACGGTGGCCATGTTGGTTTTGGTCTGCTGGTCCCTGCATTGACATTCCATGTATTGCATAAAACCCACATTTGTGGGTTTAAAACCTTCGTTTTTATGTTTTATACAGCGCAGCCCGTATTTTTAAGATGTTTGCATCAGGTTACCTTGCCAATGGCCACATATTTGGCCATCGGCATGCTGCCTGACACATATGCACCCTTTATTTGGAGCTGACATGGCTCCATTGCGGTTTTTGCAGAAACGTACTCAGTTGTCAACTGAGTACATTTCTGAAGCTAAAACGGCTCTTACACAGGCTGTTCTGGGCTTCCTGGATCACTAATCATCCTCATTTGCATGCTATTCGGCTGCAAGTGAGGTGATTAGCTTATCCATGCCCACTCCGTGTAAGAGCTGTTTTAGCTTGTCTCTTACACGGACTTTGGGCTGTTCCTGGATCGCGAATGCTGCATGGAGTCTTACACTGCTCTTAGACTCCGTGCAAGCCTTCATGAATCCGGCCCATTATCTTTCAGTTTCAGTGCAGTAACAGACACAATGTCTAGAACTAGAAGTTTCCTGTATTGTCTTGGAAGTGTTGTATTGTTTTATGACTTCCAGGTTCTGCCTTACATCTAAGAAAAGCCTTTGTCTATGTATTTTCACAGGTAGATGCTAAATGCTACCAGCTGCATCAGTGGGGGGGGGGTTCACATGGGATAGAGTCAGATGACAAGAAATGATGTCATTCTGCAAGCTTTACCAGCAGTAATATTTGAGATATTAATTTGGGAAGTCTCTTAGTGAAATACCATGTTCTGTATTTTGTCTTTGACCTGACAACATCAAGATCCACTCACCACATCTGCATTGCTTGCTCTGAAGTAAGTTAGTAGGGTACAGTAATTCTCTTAGATACAGTCAGGAATACAGCAAAGTTTAGCTTAGATGTTTTTCTTTCTTTATTTGAGACTGCCCTGCAATGTTGTTTTAGGGTCCCTATTATATAATCAAAGACGCAATCCTTCAAATGTGTCTTGATCAAACTTGAAAGCACGAAACAGCAAAATAGCGAAACAGCATATAAGTGATTTCTTTCCCTGGGAAAGAAATCACTTGGCCACCTCCATTACTTTGCCATTTTCATCACTGTAGTGTGATCTTGGAGTTGGCATATTTAAGTAGGGGGGTGGGGGTGAATCCCCCCACTTTATGTAATGTTTTGAAGTTTTTATTTTTATTTTGTTTTTTTTTTGTTTGTTTGTTCTTTTTGTTTTTTGTTTTTTTGTGGAACAGCCATTTTTTTTCCCTGGGAAAAAAAAATCACTGTTCTGAGTGTTCAGGATTGTAAGCTTTCACTTACATGGGGTTAATAAATCAGTGTTCACTTTTTTAAGCATTTGCTGATTTAATATAGACCCTTGTTTTAAATATTTCCTGTGATTTTGATTTCTGATGTAACTGTAAGTATATACTGAGTATTTTCTTGTTATTTTATTATTTATTATTAAATATATTTAAACATTTCATTGTGGCTGAGCTTTGTGAGACACATTTATTCGGTGACACTGTGAGTCACTCCTGATAATCTTGCTCTTGGTCAAACTACCATTTGTATTGATAGTAACATTACACAGTAAGATTGGACACTCTTTGTTAAGGACCTTAAAGTAGCTGCTAAAGAGGTGGCTGGTGGCAGTAATAACTACCTTAATGTCTGGGCAGAAGGGGGCATAGCTAGTAAACCTGTGCCAGCCTTTCCCAGGTGTGTGTGTATGTGTAAAACAAATCTCCAGGAGTGTGTCTGTGTGTCAGCTACTTGGGCATGGACATGAAGCACTGGTTGCACAGAGAGAGAGAGAGAGAGAGAGTGTTGGAGGCCATGGCTTGGCCATACAGCTGAGATCTCAACTCTATAGCTGTGCTAGTGGGGAGTCTTATTGGGGATCTGGAGAAAGAGGGAGAAACCAGCCCCGGACTGACTGTGGTCTCTGTGTGCTCTTAAGGAAAATTATACTTGATGCAGAGAGCTGACTGTGTGTGTACTTGCCATCTTCCCAATGTACACCCCCCACTGGTGCTAGTAGTAAGGATTGAGGCTCCTGGATTACTGGGCCAGAGGTGGGGTGTCACATATATTGGTTGGCAGTGGTGGGATATCCACATGTTAAGATTCATTGGTGCGGATATTGAATTCCTGTAGCCTGTAAACAGTGGTAACTAAAGAAAGTGTTTGTACTCTCAATCAGCCACACAGTGAACATTCAGAGTTTCATATCACAATAGTTTAATTTTTTTGTTAGCTTAGTTAGTCAGGGAGAGTAGGCAAGGATGGCAGCAGAGGAGTATAATAAGCTGACAAGCAACCAGTTGGCTGAGATGTGCCAAGACAAAGGGCTGGTGCATGCCAACCTGACTAAAGCAGAGAGGAGTGCAGCCTTAGTCACAGCTGCATCACAGACCAGCAACCAAGAGGACAACCAGACTGACCTTGCAGATGTACAACTCTCAGAAAATTGACAGTTCAACCTTTTCACAGAGGACTTCATAATCTATCTAGAGTTAAAGAGACTTGAACTGGAGGCCAGACAGTTAGAACTAGAATCAGCAGAGAGACTGCAGCAGAAGAAAGATATGGAATTAGAATCAGCAGAGAGACTAAGACATCTGGAAGCTGAAGAAAATGAGAGGAAGAGGTAACATGAAAAGGAGATTCTGACTCTTCACAAGGGTCATGGAGGAAATGGGAAAGGGAGTAGCCAAACCCCAGAATCAACAAAGGTCAGTAAATTTCTTCTATAATTTACAGAGTGTAATAATTCAGATAGTTTTATTGATAGGTTTGAAAGGGTATGTAATCAGTATAATGTTGACCAATGGCTCTGGGTACAGTTCCTGACCCCTTTACTCTGTGGTAAAGTTGAAAATGCTGTTTCTAAATTGTCTAATACTGATTGCTTAAATTATAATACTGTTAAAATTGTTTATTAGAGTGTTTTAAGTTAACACCTGAAGCTTATAGAAAAATGTTTTGTGAGCACAGATTCAAGGCAGATGAAAGTGTGCATGAATATATTGCTGAGTTAAGCGCTTATTTTCATAGATGGGTGAGTGGGTGTCAGGTCACTACCTTTGAAGGGCTGGCAGACCTTTTGGTGAGGGAACAAGTCCTCAGCACTTTGCCTGAGGACATGAGCATCTGGTTAGCGGATAGGGAATCTAATATTGCAGATGATTTGGGGGAAAAGGGAGACCTATACCTAACAAGCAAGGCATCACTGCATAGGAAAGGGATACCCAGTGCTGCTCATGGGTCTAAGGCAGCCTAAACTGCCCCAACAAAGTCCATCAGTAACAGAGGAAACCACTAGTTCAGGTACACAGCCAGGACAAAGGGTTAAATGTTTTAAATACAACCATTGGGGCCATGTAGTATATAAATGTCTATGGAGGCAAAGTGGGGGACAAAAGGTGGGAGAGCCAGTAAGTAAGAATTACAGAATGCCAGAAGTAAGTTGTCTGGAGAAAACAAGGGTACCAAACTACCACAAGAGGTTATATCCTATCTTAGTAGATGGGAAACAGGCCACTGCTAAGAGAGACACAGCCTCTGACCTAACCATTATGAAGCCTGCAATGGTTAAAAAGGAGCACTACTTGCTTGGGCAGTCTACTCCAGTCAAAGCTTTAGGAGGGACCCCATTCCAAACACTTTTCACTAGGGTTCACCTTGACTGAGAAGGTGGAAAAGGAAGCAAGCAAGTAAGTGTGTTTGAGGATAGCCTTGCAGATGTCCTGATAGGAATGATTTTGATAATACACAACCAGGCTTGGAGACAAGCATGTGGGTCTGGTAGCCTGGGGGGACCCAGACAGACCTCAGACTTGAAGCCAGGACTTGCATTGTGGTTACTTCAGAGAGGGATCTACCCTGTAGCAGTCAGACTGAAGGTGAGCCACAGCTGCTTATGGGTACTGATGTTCCCTTGGACAGAGTGACTGCAAGTGCAGAGGTGAGTAGTAGTACCCAGACTGACAGTGAAGCACTGCTGTCACAGAATACCAGACTTCCTGTGGAAGGGGAGCTGGGAAGGGTTTAAAAGAGAGAGTTGAGACAGGCTCAGCTCTCAGACCTTACAAGGCCTGTGGGATGTAGCCAGTGAGGGACCTGATTGTCAAGGAAAAGGAGAATCTGTATACTGGGAAAAAGGGTTACTGTATAGAGAGTGGAACCCTGAGGGAGGGCTAGAGGGTGAGGGAATACAGCAGTTAGTAATGCCCAAAGCCTACCATCTGGCATGTCTAGCTGTACCCCATGACATTCCCTTTGCAGGTCATATGGGCATAAAGTGTGCCGAGAGACGTATTATGCAGAACATTTATTGGCCTGGGATTTCCAGGGATGTAACAAGGTACTGAAGGACCTGTGAGCAGTGTCAAAAAGTAGGCAAGGCAGGAGACAAGGTCAAGGCTCCTTTGATGCCTTTGCCTGTGAATGAGGAGCCATTTCACAGGGTAGCTATAGATATAAGATTAAGTGCCCAAGTTCCACAGGGAAAAAGTATATCCTAGTGGTAAAATATTATGCTATCAGATACCCTGAGGCAGTGGCTCTGTCCTCCCTTGAGGCAGAAAAGGTGGCAAATGCTTTGTTATAGATTTTCAGCAGGGTAGGTTTCCCAAAAGAAATACTGACTGACAGAGGTGCCAATTTCATGTCAGACCTGCTGGCTTGTCTGTTGAAGCACTGCGGGGTGAAGCACCTAAAGACCACCCCCTAACATCCCTAGATTAATTATCTGGTTGAGAGGTTAAACTCTACATTAAAGACCATGCTACAGGCATTTGCAGACCAGTTTAAGAGGGAGTGGGACAAATATTTGCCCCATCTATTGTTTGCTTACAAGGAGGTGCCCCAGGAATCCACATGTGTTTCACCCTTTGAGTTGCTGTATGGGTATAGGGTGAGGGGGACCTCTAGATTTGATTAGTGATGAGTGAGAGGGTGAGTGTGAATCCCACAAGGACCCTGTTGTGGGATATGTCCTAAACCTCAGGACAAGGTTCAGGAAACTCATGGGCTTGGCCCAGGAGAACCTGGCAGAAGCCAACAGCAGAAAAAGGTCTGGTATGACAAGAATTCTCAAACTAGAAAGTATGTTGTAGGGCAGCAAGTAATGGTCCTTATTCCTGTCAGACACAACAAGCTGCAGGCAGCTTGGGAGGGACCTTTCAAAGTGGTAAGGAAGGTCAGTGATGTTAACCACATGATAGATCTGCTGGGCAGGAGGCAGGGGCAAATCTGTAACATGTTAACATGATGAAACCTTACCATGGTAGGAAGGCCCTGTGCTAAGTATTTGCAGTAAGAGGCAGGATGAGTCTGAGGGGGATCTATGGCTACAGGGAGCCAGCCAGCAAAATCGCAAATTACTATGGTGGAACCTAGGGTTGCAGGTATAAGATAGGACAGTGCAGCACTGTACTGGGATCAGCAATGCCAAGGCAGCTGGAATCTCAAGACAGGGGATGGGGTAAGGTATTCCCAGACAGACTCATCCCTCTCAAGCAACATTTCTCAAGGTTCACTAGAAGAACTAGCTGGAGTCTTCGAGGGGGGGGGGTGTCATGAAAGGAGATACTGCCAGTCCAGCTATCTGAAATTTTGTAAATAATTATGTCATTTGTGAATATTAACATGATTTATACTGAAGTGTAACAAAAGCAGATATGGCCAGCCCAGCTATCTGGACTTTTGTAAATAATTATATGTCATTTGTGAATATAAACATGGTTCATATAAGATGTTTGTGCTAAAGATGTATTAGAGCTGTATGTCATATAAGATGGTTTGTACAGACATGTGTGCTGAAGAGTTATTTTACAAAGTGCTGTTTGAAATGTATCCACTGTGTACTCTACTGGAAAATAACAGAAATGTATACACACTATTGTAACTGTTTAAATGTATATATTTTAACAATGGAAAATGGAACACAAGAGATTAACTTCAGCAAAATGGCTGAAATTAAATTACATTATGGCCACATAATAAAAGGATGTTATCTTTCAGTTTCAGTGAAGTGACAGACACAATGTCTAGAACTAGAAGTTTTCTTTATTGTCTTGGAAGTTTTTTATTGTTACATGACTTCCAGGATCTGCCTTAGATTTAAGAAAAGCCCTTGTCTATGTATTTTTACAGGTAGATGCTTAATGCTACCAGCTGTATCAGTTGTAGTTTCACATTGGATAGAGTCAGATGACAAGAAATGATGTCATTCTGCAAGCTATTCCAGCATTAATATCTGTGATATTAATTTGGGAAGTCTCTTAGTGAGATACTGTGTTCTGTATTTTGTCTGTGACCTGAACATCAAGATCCACTCTCCACATCTGCCTTGCTTGCTTTTGAAGTAAGTTAGTAGGGTACAGTAATTCTCTTAGATACTGTTAGGAATATAGCAAATCTTAGCTTAGATGTTTTTCATTATTTATTTGAGACTCTCCTGCAATGTTGTTTTAAATATTTCCTGTGGTTTTGAACTCTGATGTAACTGTAAGTATATACTGAGTGTTTTCTTATTCTTTTATTATTTATTATTAAATATATTTAAATCTTTTATTGTGGCTGATCTTTGTGAGCCATATTTAAGTTTTGGGAGTACTTGCATTTTTATTTAGTGACACTGTGGGCCATTCCTGATAGCCTTGCTCTTGATCAAACTACCATTTGTATTGATAGTAACATTACACAGTAAGATTGGACACGCTTTGTTAAGGGCCTTAAAGCAGCTGATAAAGAGGTGGCTGGTGGCAGTAATAACTACCTTATAGTCTGGGCAGAAGGGAGCATAGATAGTAAGCCTATGCCAGCCTTTCCTAGGTGTGTGTGTGTGTGTGTGTGTGTGTGTGTGTGTGTGTGTGTGTGTGTGTAAAACAAATCTGCAGGAATGTGTTTGTCAGCTACTTCCACAGGGACACAAAGCACTGGTTGGACAGAGAGAGTGTTGGAGGTCTTGGCTTGGCCACTCAGCTGAGATCTCAACTCTATAGCTGTGCCAGTGGGGATTGGAGATCTGGAGAAAGAGGGAGAAACCAGCCCTGGACTGACTGTGGTCTCTGTGTGCTCTTAAGGGAAAGTACACTTGATGCAAAGAGCTGCATCTGGAAATAATGTGTGTGTACTTGTCATCCTCCCAGTGTACATCCCCCATTGGTGCTAGTGGTGAGGACTGAGGCTCCCTGACTACTGGGCCAGAGGTGGGGCATCACAGATCTTTTGACTGGATTTTTGTTTCTTTTTTTTTAATCAAGATTATAGATTTCTGCAGCACTTTATCATTACAGATGATATAAGGGCTAATACATGTATGCTGCCAGCAAGTGTGCCTGGTTGAGCTGTTGCATGGTTATGGTAGCTGTTTATTGCAACAGAATAATGTAGCACAACCAATGAGAATTCATGCAGGTGTTTGAAATGTTTTTTTTTTTCTGTTGAAATATAATGACTTATTGATGTCTCTGTATTGTAGCCTAGTAAATGACAAGCCATTATTTAGTTCACGTCTCATCACTGTAACTACAATTCAAGCAAGGAATACAGAGCTCCTTTGAATCATTTGATATATCTGAGTTTGCAGGTATTACTCAGAAATACTATGTACCATCTTGCATTTTACAGAGCTAAAACACAACTGTGCTCTTTCAGAATACTGAAGCTACCTCTAGCTTTCCATGCTATTGCTGCTGCTCTGCATTGCTTTTTATTACATTGGCTTGAGTTGTATATCATCTTGTAACAACTTTGGGCATGCAGTCCTTGGTCTGATTCCCTTCTTTCCCAGTTGCATATTATATGACATTTGACAAGCCCCTTAACAAAACTAGTACTCCCAGGTCACCGTGTAAAAGGGGATATATGCCTATTGGGCTTAACTGGTCAACAGATTAATAACATAAAAACATAGGATAAGCATAATGGTGCCACATGCCTCTAATGCACCAATTTATTTTTAAATGTGGGGTGCTAAAATCTTTTGCCCATTAACAGTACTTCCTAAAAATGCCAGTTTGCCTTCATCAGGTAAAGTTGGAATGCAGTCTGTTCCATTTCATGGCTTTGTAATATTTATAAAAATATTTAAAGTTCATTGAAACTCCCACATTTTGCTTAGCATCCTTTATATTATACACCTGTGTAGACACCTCACCACCTCCAGTGTGAGGGACAATAGCATATACATGGCTGTTAGAATGATTTGACCAAGGAAAACCACATCATTATCACCTCCACCTTTTACCAGTTGTTGGTTTTGCTATACATCATTGTTTGTAACAGCTCATATATGGAGTCATGCAATGCAGTGGTTAGATACTTCTTTGTAGAGTCCAATCCTATGGCAAAAATGATTTCCCTCAGTAGATTCACCGAGGGCTGATAGATGTTTCCTTCATTTTCACCAAATGTTATAAATTAATACTTGGCATTGAAGTATAACTTTCAGTAGATGTCAGTTTGGTGTCACAGACTTCATGTATGGGAATCCAGCAGAATATTTCATGCCCTGAACTAGATGTGACATTAGGTCAACAATAATGCTGAAGTGAATTTACAATGGCCAATAGCATTAGAATTGCTCAGTGTTAGGAGCAAAATTGTTTACCCATGCTCTTATAAGGTATAACAGTATGTAACAGGAGGAAAAATAATTAATGACAGAATAATGTAAATTGTTTCTGGATTCTTCCATTCATTTTGAAATGACATTCCCTTGTGATAGTCATGGTGGTAGCAAGTTGAGGAGGGCAAACTAAGTTTCCTTATTGTTAGCAGTAGTGTCCAGCAAATCATATGGGATTTCCAGGTATTCCAAAGCAAGATGAGTGATAGAAACTCTGTGTCAAGCCTTTCCAAGGCAAGCTGAGAGATGTAATCTCTCCATCAAATCTTGTGACTGCCCTGAGGTCACCTTGCATTTATCCATACCTGTATTACTTCCCACTAGAAGTACCCAGAGGATCCTCACTAGGAGTCCAAACCACTTAAACTGATTTCTTTCAACTCACAGGAATAGTAATTATATTCCAAGATCCTCCTGCATCACCAAGTACCTCATTGTATCATGAAGAATGAACTTGAGCATTGATATAAAAATGTCTAATTTCTACCACTTGTATCTGTAATTTCCATCTGTTCAATCACAACCCAGTACTGATGACTTGAAATGAGAACAGCAGACAGATTGACAGTAAACTGAGAGCTTTTCACTGCTCCATTCATCTGATAACTAGTCCAAGTTATTTAAACTGTTCCACTTGGCATTCCTGATGTCACCTCTTTCCTGCAGAAAACAGTTCACTCTTTTCAGGGACAGAAGCATCACCTCTAATATGGACATGCACATTCTTATTAAAGCACTTCACATTCAGTAGTATACTACTCTACAGTACAACAGAGATAAGAGTCATTTCACATTCAATAGTATACTGCTCTACAGTATACCAGAGGTGACAGTCATTTCACATTCAACAGTATAGTGCTCTACAGTACACCAGAGATTACAGTCACTTCATATTCAATAGTATAGTGCTCTACAGTACACCAGAGATGACAGTCACTTCACATTCAATAGTGTAGTGCTTTACAGTACACCAGAGATGACAGTCACTTCACATTTAGTAGTGTAGTGCTGTACAGTACATCAGAGATGAGCGCCATTTCACATTCAATAGTATACTGTTCTGCAGTACACCAGAAATGACAGTCACTTCATATTCAATAGTATAGTGCTCTACAGTACACTAGAGATGACAATAACTTCACATTCAGTAGTGTAGTGCTGTACAGTACACCAGAAATGACAGTCACTTAAGCCCAAGATGAAAATATTTTCTGCAGACAGGAAACATGCAGTCCTCATGTCATCAGACTGGATTGTTTCCAAGTCTTGACTGCAGTTTGAAAGTCTGCCTAAGTCACAAACAGGAAGGGAGAAAAGGCTCACCTTCCGGGAGTGCTGCATCCATGATGATGAGTACATCTGACTTAACACAAAGAAAAGAAACACAACTCTTTCTCCATAAATACTGGTTATATCCCTTTCCCTCCATCTCATTGATATTTTTGTTACCTTTCCTGTAAATCCCTTCCAGCAGCCTTTTGTGTCTTTCCTTGTATGGCCTTCAGAAATCCACAAAGTACTCAAGGTATAATTGTACAAGGAATCCAAAGTGTGACACCGTTGCCTTATTGCTTCTGGAGTCTGTCACCCTGAGCATATGTCCCTGCACTCTGTTCATCTGCTGCCATTGTCATTGACTTGGCTGATAATACTCCAACATCCACAGATTTTTTTCCTGCTCTTGTCCATCATTTTCTCTCCCCCACCCCAGGTGATAGTTGTGAGCATAGCTTTTGTGGCCCAGATGCAGTACTTTGCATTTGATCAGCATTTCCAAATCCATCCTTATACTCTTTTACAAATCCTCCACTGCAATGTTTGTCATTGTGTCATGAGCAAGAGGCTGATCCTGTTCTGTATTGTCACAGATATGTCTGAGGCAAGCATACTAAAGAAAACTGAACCATGGGCTTACTTTTTGTAATATTCTACTAGTTTCTTTCATAATTCCTGACATCATACTTCTCACCATCACCTTATGTGTCTTAACATTTAACTATGCAGCAATCCATTTCTTCAGTCATGGTCCTATGACAATGTCTCCAATTTTCCTATCTGTTACCAGTGCGGGCGAAAGTCAAAGACCTTGCTAAAGTGCACATAGACCACTTCTACTGGTATATTCATTACTTACTGGTGCTCTCTGGCACCTAGTGCAGAAGAGAAGGCTCTGAACTGTTATTGAGCTGGTTTCTGCTGTCTAGGTTTGAGTCTGTCAACCTCCATTTGTGTGACTTTGAGCAAGTCACTTAACCAGACAGTGCTCCTGAGTTACCCCTGAAAAGGGCCAGTTGTATCCAGTGGAATTTCCCAATTAACAAATAAAGGAAAGAAAAAAGAAAAAAATCCCTGTCATGTTCTCCAATAATCCAGTTATAAAACTAGATCAGGCTTCTTCTGGCCATGCACAATGTTAGTTGTTATTATGGAGACTGTTGACTTCTAACAGTGCGACTAGCTTTCCCTTCAGGATTCTCTTCATGACTTTTCCTGCCATGGCTGTTAAGAAAACAGGCTTGTGGTTAGCAGTATTTCATCTGTCTCCTCTCCTTGAACTAGGTACATAATTGCCATCTTCCAGTCCTTGGGCAGGTCTGCATTAGATATTACAGATTTCCATTAGGATTCTACCATCACACACTGGTGAGATTTCTGAAGAATCTGGGAAGTAGTCCATCTAGTCCTTTACTTTAACTCCCCTAAGAGCTGCCAGTTCCCTCTTTACCTCTGTCTTTCTGTCCTGGTGTCTGTTCACTGTTATCCCAATTCTGGCTTACCTCACTCATTACATAGTGCTCTTCTTTTATAGGTTCATATGTACTTACTAAGCCATTGATCTCTGAGTTTCTTAAGTGTAGCCTTACTTTCCAATGGCACTTTTTACCTCTTTTAATTTGCATGTAAATAATCCCTATTTATGGTGCACATGGGTGCTATACCTGGGGTGAATTTACAATTTCCCATCCATTCATCCAAATTACATGTGAACAGAGTAAGAAAAGTAATTTGCTTTATGCAGAATGGAAGAAGGTTACATAGAAAAGGCATTCCATGTGATACATACCTAACCTTCAAACATGTTCTATTTATACTGCAAAAGAGATTGAGATCACTTGAGCTGGTGCTCACTCTACCATTGGAGTTGTGACTGTGTAATAGATCAGACAGGATAGGGTCTTTTGAGACTTATATATGAGGCAGATGTCTCTTCTTAGTAGTCTGTATGATACTAAGTAGAATGACAAGACTTTGAGATGATCTGCATAGTTTTTCTGATTCAGGGCCTTGATTTGTTTAGTGATGAAGCACTGTGATCAATGCAGTTGTGCCAAGTGTCGGGATATGTACATACTGAAAGAGGCTTTATATTTAGTGAACAGCATGATGAAATCTGAACAGAAGAGCGTGATTACATCTCTGGACCTGGACACCATGCAATTACAAATCAGCTTTGTGATGAAAAAGGACTGTGTTAACAATAATGGATATGTGGTGATCGAAGGACAGTTCGTATCTGACGTAGGTTCCCAGATCCCTGACTATGGCATCAACGTGCTTTATTTTATAAAGACTGAAGCAAAGTACTCATTCAGTACCTTTGTTTTTTTCATCTTTAGTGATGTCTTGCCCATCTTTATTCAACTTGGCCAGATCTGTCCCTCCTTCCCTTACTCCTTTTTGTGTTATACCTTAAAAATACTGTTTTCTTTCTTGAACCTTACTGCTACATCTCTTTCAGCTTTTGCCAAATTTATCATCTTTGTTACCCTTTTACTGGCCTTTCTGCATTGTGTTTTCTGTGGCTCCCCAGCTCTCTTTTCCATCCTTTGTAGGCCCATAATTTGCTGCATTCGCTAGTCTCACATCTTTATTTTGTCAAATCATCATTCTCCTCTTCCTGCCTTTTTGAATCAATACTTGCCATGAGTGCTCCATCTCTGACACCAGCAGCTTGTTTGCCCCATCAGTTTGTTCTCATTCTCATAAGTCATCCTTGATCCAGTCGTCTAGTGCAGCTTTACCCACTCTCTATAAATGCTGCATCAATGACTTTGCTTTAGCATTCTTTTCATCCCCCTGTTGTAAACCACACATTGGCATGATTGTGATTGGATAATGGTACTTTAAACTTTAAAATTTCTCAGCCTAACACTGGCATTTTCAGATCCCCATTGAGTAGTCATCTCTTACTCCTATCCCAATCTTTATTTTCTCTCTTGTAGTCTGTCATCCTTCTCCGTTATGTATCTGGAGATGAGATGCTGTATGAATGCACCAGCTGTTCTCCTTCTTCTACCTTAACTGTGAGAATGTCCAGCCTAGGTTTTGACCCTGTCTCTTCCATTAGTCCACTCTTAGTTAGGTGTTTGCTCATCTATCACCTTTCACCTGATGAAATTCTTTGTGTAGATTGCTGTTCCCCTCTAACTTCTACCTTCTCTGTCATTTCTGAAAAATCTACCCCAGGGTCAATAATAAAGGAAATAAGGGAAAACATAGCAGTAGTAATACATATCTAACCATTCTCTTGATTTCTTTATTAGATTTGTTATATCTTAATGGAATGTTAAACAACAGTATTTTTAAATATGGTAAATGTTATTCAGTTTGCACATTGCCTTGCAAGACACCTCTGTTCTCATCATGGACTTTCTTTTTTTACATTCAATTAAATTCGTCAACTGTCTTGCTTGGGTTTTTAAGATTGCAAGGCTTTTTAAAGTTTTGAACAGTTTTCTAATGATTTCCTCCTTAAAACTTAAATTTGTACCTGTTCCTGAGCTTAGAATGTCCTAGCAAATGGTTTTCAGTTGTTTGGGAAGGACTTACAATTCTGCAAAGTAAAAGACTCATAAACAAACTGTGGTGACCTTTAAACCCGTCAGTAATGCTGGGAATGAAACATTAAAACATAGCAGTCTACGTTGCAAGTTGAGTCTTGTTGCATCTTCCCTTCTCTAACTTGAATTTCTACAAGTAATAGAATTAAGATACAAAGTCTAATTGTCATCTGCATTATTTTTAAAGAAAATAAGAAAAAAGGTAAAAATTGTAATATGTTGTTTATGTGAACCTAAGTATATTTAACTGTTATGTGGTGAGCTTTAAATACCACATGGGTTATAATTGACAGCAATGGTAGGAATTCAGTTAATAAGTTATATATTGTATGTAATTCTATTTATCCTTTTGTAGTCCTATAATAAGATATTGACAGATAATAAAAAGTGTATTTTACTGTCATTTTGATACTGTGTTCGGGGGGAGGAGAACTAAAGCAGATCTTTCATATTTTCCATTTGATTTTTTTAACGTTTTTCAAACTGTATAATTATTGCTTAATAAGAGGTATTGTAATTGCTCTTTACAGAGACTATGTGAGTTATACATTTAAAGGAAGTTTGAATTATTATTCAGAAATTAAGTTTTAAGCTTGTGTTAATAGAATTTTCATTAGTTAACTAATTTAAAATTTGCCATGTGTCTATCATTTTTATTACTTATATTACTTACAATGTAATTAGATTTACCTAGCAACTGTTAGAATGTTGATTCTAATCACAAAATAGTATATATATATATATATATATATATATATATATATATATATATATATATATGTATAGTAGCTAAATATTTTCCTTAGTGCCAGACTGCTGGAAAAAGTGAAGGCTGTAATGTGGAGTAAGTACTAATTTCATTAACATGTGATTAGAATTATAAACTGTAAGACATTGAACAACAATCAGTTTGTTCATTTTGGAGTTTATTACATCATCGTTTAGAAATGCTGCATATGGTACATGGAACAAATCATATTATATAGTGAATATATAATTAATTTCATCTATAACTTGAATTTTTTGATAATAAATTTATTTAATAGGAAAGCATTATAGACATAATTTGTCATTTTGTGACCTCTTCTATTTTATTTCTTGCTTTTGAACTTTCAACTTTATGTCTTTGGTTCAATGTAATAAAGTAAAGAAAAATATTCAAAGATATAAAGCTGGATTTGAGGTGGGGGGAATAATGTATATGATTCCAAGCTGTCTGGCTTTAAGTTTGATGGCTGAAGATTGTTGTAATGAAAGGATTCTCTTTTTTTGTTAGTCTGAAAAGTTACTGAAGTTAATTTATCTAAATGGACAAATATAATTAATTATTTTATTTGACTTAATGACCGAAGTTTAAATAAATACTATAGTTCATTGAGGATAGTATAGCATTTTATATATATATATATATATATATATATATATATATATATATATATGGATCCCTATCACATAGTCGACAGGCCATATGATCGACTTTCATTTGGTCGACAGTCCATTTGGTTGACAAGCAGTTTTATGTGGGGGGGCTTCGCCCCCCACACCCCCCAATGAGGGGGGCACAACATTGGGGAGGGGGGAAAATCTGCCTGTTGACCAAATGAATTGTTGACCAAATAAAAGTCGATCAAATGGCTTGTCGACCAGCTCAGGTAGACCCATATATATATATATATATATATATATATATATATATATATATATATATATATATATATATATATAATTATAGTTATTCTATTATATTACTTACTTTTGATTATTATATAAAGTAAGTATGAATGTTAGTTGGACTAGACATTTGAATTTGTCTCATCAACAACTAAATTTCACACTATTTGTTTAAGAGGTAAAGTTATTTATTACATCTAGTGTACTGAATTAAAACTTATGAGGCCATAGCAGATGATAGGGACTGAGAAATGATGAGATTGATAGAGGGTGATTTGTATGATTTCATCATCAAATCAGGAATGTTATATTCTATGTTAAGGATTGTAAATATGTTTTTTTGTGTAATTATTGAAAGTGTTTTACTTTATGTCCATAACAAAGAAATTTAAAGTAGTATTTTGTCAAGTTAGGAAAAATATACATTTAAGATTGCTAGACTTAATACTAACTAGAAATGCCATTATGTAAGTGCACATCTTTAAATATAAATGGATCAAATAATCCAATAAAGAGAGGTGGTTTATTTAAATATCTTAAAATTAATAAAGCTGATATAGTGTTTTTACAAGAAATAAATTTAATGAAGAAATACATTGATAAGCTAGTATGTCAGCAATATTCAATACTGATAGACTCACATTATAATGTCAAAAGACAAAGTACAGTAATACTTTGGAAAAGATCCCTAATTACTCCTAAAGTTCTTTATTTTTATACTGATAAAAAGGGTATGATGGTATTGGTTGTTCTGGAAATTGATAAGAAAATATATACTTTTATAAACATGTACTGGATTCCTGAAGTTGGTTCTAAAATAGCAAAGAAATATTTAGATATTATTGCTTAACGTGCTAAAAGAGAAATCTTAATGGTAGGCAATTTTAGTTGTATACTTCATGACAAAGACACTACTAAAGATAAAAAAAAAACAAAATAACTGCTTCAGCCAAACAACTCAATAATTTTATTAGTATGATAGATCTTAGAGATATTCAAGAACTAAAATAAGTTAATTCATTAAATTACAGTCATTATTCATATAGATTTGGCACCCAAATGAATATTGACAAAGTGTTTCCATCTAGTAGGCTATATTCAAAAGTTAATAATGTATTTACAACATTTTGTCCTTTGTCTGATCTTAATGCCATTGTTTTTGAAATTAATTTAAAACCAAATGAGTTAATATACTGGCAAGGTTTTAAGGATAGGTTCCTAAGTGAAGTACAGATTTTTATGGATATTAATGATGCAAGTGAAGTTTCTAATACTATCCTATGGTACACATTAAAAGCTTACATGTATGGCAGAATGAAAACTTGGTACCTTAGGAAATTGAAAGAGTAGGACAATGAATTAATCACACTTCAAGCAAAAACTGAAAACTTAAAATCAAATTTCAAATTTTCTGACAGAGCTAAGACTGTAATGTTAAAAAATTTGAATCAAAAATATTTCAAAATGCTAAATCATAAAGTTGTAATAAACCTAGAGAAAATAAAACTACAAACTTATAGGGTAAATCCTAAAAATGTTCATAGAATTGAGATTAGAAAAGCATTAAATAATACAAATCATATTAAAGAAATTACTTTTCAAGTAAATAAGTGTAAAAAAGCAATTAATTTGAAAGACATTTTAGAAGTATTTAGAAACCATTATGAAAAATTAAATATTAAAGGTTTAATATCAGTCAATAATGATAGCACTGCTAATTTTCTAAATGAAAATATAACATTAGGCCAATCATTAAGTACAATGCCCCATTTGGCATGTACCTCACTAGACTCCTACAACAACTGGAGAAGCCACAAAAATACTGCTCAAAGAGGATCTTAGGCCTTAAACACTTGCTCTATATGGACAGACTAAAAAAAATTCCAAATATTCTCTGTCGCATATTGCCTACTTAGAGGCAATCTCTGCTTGACTTACAAAGCCATGTGTGACCCAGCTCTGTTAGAAATGCTACATCTAAATAAATCCCAATCCCTCTGCACTACATACTCCAGAGACCTCAACTTCATTACCACAATCAACAAAACAAGCTGAAGGGGCACATTCATAACCCAGAGACTGCCTATGCTATGGAATAGACTTTCCATACATGCCAAGCAGAGTGCCTCACTGGCCGTCTTCAAGAGAAATCTTGATGAGTGGATGGGAAATAGAAAATTCACCCCAGTGATCACTCCAGTGGCTCTACTTAACAGAGGCACTGGGAACTAAGGTCAGGTGGCATGATGCCAGGGTAACCCTATGGGCTAGGCTTGTAAAGGCTTCAGGGCCATTAGCCTAGTACACACATATGAACCTATGAGCTTAAACATACAGTAACAAAAGAATATAATGAAATGTTGAATAAACATATCACAATCAAAGAATTAAAGGACCAAATAAAAAGTTTTAAAAACAACAAAACAACAGGCATGCTGAACTCTATAAAATGCTTACTGATAATGTATTAAAAGTACTAAGTATATTAGATGAAGTTAGAAATACTTCAAATATGTCCCTGCATGTAAATACTCATTGCTTACCCCTATTTTGAAATAAGGTAAGGATCTAAATAAGGTATGCATAAATTAAATGCATAAGTTAAATAAGTTATGCATATTGTATCATCATATCTCAATACTAAATGCAGACTACAAGATATTTATGGCCATTTTATCTAAAATACTAAGTAATATAATACCTAAGCTGATTAATGAAGAACAAACAGGTTTTGTTTGGGGAAGAAAAGTACATGACAATATTATTAGACTTATAGCTTTAATTGACCTTGTTAATAACAATAAAAATGAATTATCAATATTATCATTAGATGTTTATTAGGCCCTTGATTCAATTAATTAGATTTACTTACAAAAAGTGTTAGAGACTTTTAATTTTTCTCCAAATTTAATAGAAATAACAATGAAGTTATATAATAATACATTTTTATTTGTTAAAATTGTCTCTTTCCTTTCTAATTCATTTAGAATATTAAGGGGAGAAAAACAAGGATGTCTGCTATCCCCATTGTTATTTGATTTATGTATAGAGCCTTTTGCCACATTTATTAGAAATAACAATAAAATAAAAGGCTATTCTTTTGATGAAAAGTATATTTCAAAAATCCAGTTGTTTGCAGGTGATAATTTATTAACTTCTGGTGATATTGAAGCTTCATTAGAGAGTATAATTAACTCAATAAACTGTTTTAAGAAAATGTCTGGTTTAAAATTTCACCATAATAAGACAGAAATTATGTTAATAAATCAAAGAATTATCCTTAATTTAAAAAAAATATATAAAGAGTTTAACTGGGAAAATAAGCAACTTAAATACCTAGGAATAGATATAAAAAAACAAATGGATGATACAGTAACATTAAACTATAAAAATCCATATAATAGCATTTTAAAGTTAATGGAGAATTGAAATAGAACTTTTTTCTCAATGAAAGTTAGGCTCATACTAATAAAAATGACACTGCTATCAATGATATTATATGTTGCCTAATCATTACTACTACTACCATCTAAACAGATTATCAAAAGGTTAAACAGTATATCATTAAATTTTTTGTGGTGTCCTAAAAAAAACACAAATTTATATGACTGGCATATCAAAAGTTGGGGAGAAAATTGTATAGGCTTCCCTAATATTGAGCTTTACATCAAATTGTCTATATTTAACATTGTAGCCCTCTAGTTAAATACTGCTTATAATATGAATAGGAAATATCTACATGAATTGATTTTATCCTCAAATATTCCAATCAAAAACAAAAATGTGTTCCAAACACTGAACCACCACAAAGGAGCTCAAATCCAAGTAGAAATCCAAATAAAGTCCAAATGAGATTCCACAGAAACTTTATTACAAGGGTAAGTGCTTTCACAACCTGTCCTGGTTGCTTCCTCAGACCAAAATGAATTCTTAAAAACTCACACCCCTTTTAAAATACATGTAATTTAAAATCATCCAATCAAATCAAGAAAAGTGCAAATGCTTTCCAAGCTTAAAGAGACAGACAATTTAAAAACATAGATAATTCAAAAGCAGTTTAAAGGCAGCTTAGTTAAAATTCAATAACATGTTCTCCCACCCTATCTAAAAAACATATGTAATCACAATAAAATGTATTATATATTACAATGTATATTTCTAAAAATAAATGTCTAAAATATAAATATATATATATAACAAAGAGGGAGTCTAACAAAACTGCTTCATGTTACTTTCTTCCTAGGTTTCCTACTTTTTAAGACTGGTTTCAGTGATATATAATCATTTAGCCCTGGTGGTTTATGTGCGGCTAACATCAAAATCCATCTGAGCTCTTTCTGTTCCATTTTATTATATAAATCCCCACCGCTCATGCTGTCTGTTAAGGTATCTATAATGGAAAAACTAAAATAATGATTCTCCCCATTTTGAATCATGTGTTTAGCTATTGCATTGTGCTCCTGTCCTCTCCTGAAGCAATAAAGATGGTCACAAATCCACTCTCTCAAGCATCTGTTGGTCTTCCCAACATAAAATGCCTCAAAGCACACACACTGGCCCAACTATATCACATCCTTACTTTGACAATTCCCGATCACCCTAAACTTATATAATCTCTGTGTTGTAGGATGGACAAACAATTTGTTTGTCTCAATGTATTGACAAAATGCACAACTATTGCACCTCATTGTTCCATAATTGACCAAAGGGATATGGTCCATCCTTTTTTTGTAGCAAATCATTTGTCTGAGTGACCTCTTATTCTTATATATAAACTTAGGCTTATCACCCACTATTTTCCTGACTTGGTCATCCGTCCCTAAAATATGCCAATTGCTGTATAGTATATCCTTAACTAAGTTCATATCCGCTGAGTGTGTCATGCAGTAATTTAGGGTTTGTATATCATCCACCCTTTTCTCGGAGATCAGACCACCTCTAATTGGACTGGAGAAGTAGGGTTTCCCTATATTATCTCTCTTAGTCTTGGCTATCAAGCAAGCCTCATCTACCTCTTTCTCATGGTAGCCTATGGCTACAAACTCATCTGTCAGAGTCATCAAACTAGTCTCAAAGTCCTGGTCCCTTGCATGTAGTCTTGACATTCGTATAGCCTGATTTTTAACAACATTTTTAAAAATGTAAGGTGGATGCATGCTTGTGTGGTGGACATAGCTATTACAATAGCAATCCTTTCTATGTAATCTAGTATATATCTTCCCTGTTGTCATTTCTATTATTACTTTAACATCCAAGAAGTCAACACTGAACCTTGAACTGTTCACAGTAAAATTTAAGAATTCTGTGCTATTATTTAAGTATTCAACAAATTCATATAACCTTTCTTCAGTGCCACCCCATAAAAGAAACAAATCATCTACAAACCGTTGAAAGAACAATATGTTTCTACTAAAAACATTGTTGTTCATCATGAAACTTTGTTCCCACTGAGCCATTACTAAATTGGCATAGCTATTAGCTGTGGGGGTCCCCATGGCTACTCCTGATGTTTGTAAAAAATACTTTGTCTCAAATGTAAAAACATTGAATTCCAATATCAATTCAAGTAAAAAACATATTAAATTAATCTTTTCCACACTTAATGTGGCAGCCTTCTTCAAGAATTCCCTTAAATAACATATTCCTATTTCATTGGGAATGCTAATAAAAATGTTACTCCTTTTTGGCAATAAATTTTATTAAGGCTTTATGACCAGACAAATGTGATATAACAAAGTCATTAATTATTTTTAATGTTCCAATTCCAGAAGTAATTCCTAAAACACAAGTGCCTGTATTATGGTTTATCTTAGCCATTGCTAGAAAGGTCATTACCTTGAATTGGAAAAACATAAAAATACCTCTCTTTTATGTACTTTGCTAGTCTAGTAGTAAATCTGTGATAAAAAGAATTGCAAACTTTAAATTATAGAACTATTAATGTTACACATAGGAAACTCACTTGGGAAAATTCAGAATTTTATTAGAAAAGTATTAGAACTGTATTTCATCCTAGATTTTGTTATGGACATTGTATATAGTTTTTCTTTTTTGCTGTTGTGCTTGTATATACTTTTCTCTTTTTAAAATATATATTTAAATTAATGTCATTTAAAACTCAATAAAAATTGTAAAAGATGAAAAGAAAGAGGGTGTATGAGCATTTGGATGCTATTAAAGTTAAGAATATGGACAATGCATTAGCAAAACATGCATCTATATGTAGAAATTTTAAAAACATTTATTTTTGTGTTATTGATCATGTTAGTAGTGAGTTCAATGCTGACAGAGATAGGGAATTGGATTTTAGAGAGTCTAAATTGCAGCTAGAGTTATATGCTTACAACATTCCTGGGTTTTACAGTAATGTTAGCTATAAAGTAGTGCCTCAAAGATTATATGATAAATGTAAGTAAAATTTTATTACTTGCATTTTTGGAAAGTTTTTTTAGTCACATTTAGTGCATTTAATACATTTATTCTTGTGTGTTTTGTTATATGTTGGACTTAGGATTTTTTTTAAGACTAATTGAGTTAATTGATGCAATGTTTTCATTCGTCTTAAAATTTGTGCTTATGGTATTTAAATAGGTGTGTTAGATTACTGTTTTTATTCTAAAGAAGACCTGCTCAGGGTCAAAAGTGCTTAATCAATATTAAATTTGTATAAGATTGTATTATGTGTTCCTTCCGTTTTTCCACACAGTATTTTTATTTATTAAGATGTTAATTATAACTCACAGCAAATCAGTCAGGTCAATTTGTAAATTAAATCAGATTAAATAAGTTTGCAAAGTCTACCAGCTAAACTCACTATTCAGCAAAATATTCAAGACATCACAGTATGAATTGAAAACGAACAGTTGTAAACCAAAACACTAAACTCAAAATCAGCATTCTTAACATATGCTTGAGTCAGTAAAAGTAAAAAAAAAAATTAAACCAGTATAATGATATTTGAGGTGGGGGCATGCAGGCAAGCTCGGGAATGCACACAAGATTGTTGATTTTTTGATTGCTGGTATAAGTTGTACTTAATATAAAGTAGGTGTATACTATAAAACTGTGTACAGCTAAATGTCCAATGATTTAATTTTCAGTTCTAGCACAAGTTTACTCAGTGTCAGTGTTTAAACAGGTAGCCCAATTGCCTTATATGAGAAGATCAAAAGGGTGTGTGTTCTGTTTTCACATTAATTGCTTGTATTCATTTTCCAGTAGCAATATTGCAATGCCAAGAGTACTGCACTCCTGAGTGTGTTGTCCTTTTGATGTGATATTAAACCAAGGTCTCATCTGCCTAAGATGGTAGCACTTCAGATGGATGAAAAATATTTGGTTGACTTTATTGATTAAGGATAGAGGTACTTTATTAATCTAAAACATTTGCACATATTTCTTTCCGCCTTAGCCAAAATCTTATTCAGTGTAACACATTATTTGCTCTCTGGTCCTTATTATATGATAATTCTTGATATCTTTCTTTCCAAAAGAACCAACCACAAGACAGTCTTTAATATTCTATCAATCATTTCCAAGTTTTGTACATTGTCATACACCCCAAACAAATTTATATTCAAATTAACATTTCATAAACATTAAAATGCCTCTTTCCATTAATAGTACAGGAGTCAGTCCTGGGATAAATTTTCTGTTTCCCATCTATAGATTTAATTGGCAGATAAATATGGACAGGGATGAACTTTGTTTTGTGCGGATGGAGAGTCTGTTCCACAACAGTGGTATCCTCTGTAAGATATACCTATCCTTCCAAACTGTTCTGTTGATGCTGAAGAAGAGGTTTAGATCACTGTACCAATTATTTCTAAAGCTGTTTGACTTGCAAATGAGCAGTAGGTCCATCAGTACTGGGTCAGCGGATGCCTTGTATGCCAAACACAGTACAGAACACCTCTTAGGAGTCTGTAGGATACTGAGTATAATGACAGGGCTTTGAGTGGTCCATGTAGAACACATGTTTAGGCTTCGCATCCTCTTAGTAAGCTAGCTCGGTGGGTATTCCAGCTGTTTCATATATCTAGACAGATACATAAAAACAAAAAAAGTGAACAAGTTCATCTTTAAAGAACTTTTATTAAAAACAGATTAAGCACTTTCATCTGAAATGTAACACACTCTCTCAAAAACATTCAGCTGGTAACTTTGGATAGACACATCCCAAAGGAGGCATTATACTAATGATTGGCACCATTGAGGGTTGAGTAAAGGAGGACAATGACATCTTTAGATCTAGACACAATTCCCTGGTTTATAAGCTGCACAATATAGAAGTACTTTCTTACAACAGTGGACACTTGAGTCAAACTTTAGGTCACTGTCCGCATAAGGTCCCAAATCCCAAACAACTGGGTCAGCTATTAGTGGCATATTGTCAGTGTGGCATTTCCCCAGGATAGTCAACTTTTCAAGGGATATGATAATGCATTTTTTGGCATTTAGTTTCAGTCCATGATTTTGGCACCAGTTATTTAAGGCAAACATTCCTGCAGGATGGCTAAGTCATTTCTGGACTCAAAGACAGCTCCTATTTTGCAGTCATCTGCAAACTTATTCAGCTTTAACCCTTTTATTATTGACTTTTACTTCAGAAAAGCAGATTCCAAACAGGGGAGGTATCATTACTGAACTTTGGTTGACTCTACGTGTGACTTCTATCTTTGTAGAGGTAGCTTCCTCTAGTTTGATCTCCCACATTCTGTCTGTGACCCAGTTGGCTATCCAGTTTATAATGTAGTGGTCTGTTCCCAGCTTATTTAACTTTTCTACTATATCTGACAGGGGACTGTGTCAAAAGCTTTGGCCAGGTCAAGGTATGTGGTGTGTACCATTTTACCTCCATCCATTACTTTAGTGACTTTTAGAAAAAAGACGACCAGGTTGAATAAGCATGACCTGCCCTTGGAAAATCCAAACTGAGACAGGTGTAGTGTTTGGAGGTGCCCTATGTTCTTAGCAATTATGATAAGAACATAGGGATTCAATGGCTTTGTATACAAGGCTGGATAGACTTAAGGTCAGTAAATGCCTGGGTCTATGGAAGACCCTCCATAACATCACCTTATGCAAGGGAATAACTGCAGATGTTCTTCATTTGCTTGGTACAAAACCTGTATGGAGCCTGCACTGTTATTGGATGGCTAACTCATGCTTCATGCTATTTAAGATTCCTCTGGAGATATTACTAGGACCCATAAGTGCATTTTTAGCTTTTGCTAGTGTTTTTAGGGCTTGGTTTTGTGTGATACCTGGAGACCAGTTGGTTTCAGGTATATATTGTGAGCTAGATGGAGGGGAGAGAGATGTAAAGCTTTAGTTGAATTTACCAGCCATTAGATTCACTGTATCTTCAGCTTCAGTATAGGTTAACAACATTCACAGACAGCTCAGTGCATTGCTGTATTGTACTTCTGAAATTATGAACATAACTAAAAAAGACCTTGTGAATGATTTTTGCTTGGGTAGCTAGTTTACTCTCAAATTTGGCTTTGGAAGATTTCGTTAAGCTCCTGGGGAATGTTTATTTATTTCAATGATGAAGGTTCCATCATTCTGGAAATTGCTCATCCTACTTTTGGTTAAATTTCTCTTATTATAAAGCTTGTTGATATTGGAGTTCCTCAAAGCATACCTCTCAGCTGTATTGGATTTTGGACGAAAGTTGAGATTTTTGTCTCATGTTTTTGATTTGTTCCTCATAAAACTTGTGGTTTTCTGCCAAATTGCTAATGACTTGAAGTCACTGAAAATGACATATATTTGAGTTTCAGAGGATGGTCAGCAAGTTTGACATGTTTTGCCATGACAGGGATGTTTTATTGGGTGTGTTGGTTAGGAGAGGGTACCCAAAAGAGTTTGTGGAGCCAATTTTGGAAGATGTCACCCACAAGAGAATGTCTGGGCATTTTTACCCATTGTTGGGTCTTGGTATAGATGCTGATATACATGGTGTAGTTGGTAATGAGAACAATGTAGGGGTCAGTAGGAACAACAATGAAAATATTTTCAACAACGCAATGCTTATGACATTCACTCCCCAGTTCCCATAAATTAGAGAAATTTTGTTTAAAAATTGGTTCATACTAAAAAATGATGAACATGTGGCAAACAAGATGGGGAGAAACCTCTCGTAGTTTATAAAAAGGACACTTGTATTAAGAATATGTTGGAATGGAAAAAGGAGGAGTCACAATCCCAAAGTAGTGGATTTACAAGGAAGTGCAGACACTGTTCGCAATGTAAATACATTTTAGAGTGTGATAAAGTGGATATACCACAATATGGAACAATCAGGTCCTGGTATAAAAGTAACTGTGGAATTAAAAACATGGTTTATATTACATTGTGTTAAGTGTGCCAAACGTATTACATTGGGAAAACACAAAACACCTTCAGAACACGTATTTACCAACATGTGTATGACATTAGTAGAGGCAATGCCAGCAACACCCTTGCTAAACATCTCAACTGGTTCCCTGAACACAACTTCAAATTTTCAGTATTGGAGCATGCCAAATTTAATGAAGGAGGGGGACCTAGTGAAATATTTTTTTAGAATATAAAGAGTTGATGTGGCATTTGAGGGTGAATGCCACACATCCCCCTGGGCTGAATGAGGTTGTGTCCCTTGCCAGTTATCTTAAATTAAAATCTGAATTTAATCTATGACATTATCAAGTCATAATTTATATGGCATAAGCTAGGGAATCTTGTTGGCTAAGCTTACTTAGGCCCTTGGGCTGATAGCCTAGTACCTACCTATGAACCTATGAATCTATGTTATCATGCTCCCTGATCTATGATTGTTAGCCAAACCAGAAGTTCTAATGGTCCAGGTCTGAAACTAAGGTGTAAATTACTGACCATATACACTATACAAGAGTGATGAAACTGAATGAGAACTCTCAAGATCCAAGCTGCTATTCGAATGACTAGCCCGTCTGTCCTCTTTCCTCCCTACTCAGGCCACCCAGTGAAAGGCTCACAATGGTAGAAGGCTGCCTCAAGACCTAAAACCCTGTGGCAGCTTGAACTGTGCTTTAATTTAAAAAATAAAAAGCAAGCATTACATAGCTAATTGTACAAGGACTAGCCTGTCGGTCCTCTTTCCTCCCTGCCCAGGCCACCCAGTGAAAGGCTCACAATGGTAGTAGGCTGCCTCAAGACCTAAAACCCCACAGCAGCTTGAACTGTGCTTTATTTTAAAAAATAAAAAGCAAGCATTACACAGCTAATTGTACAAGGTTAGTGGCTTTTATTTATGTAGCCCTACAAAATAGGCTATTGTAGTACCTCTTAAAGTCTGCATGGGAACTGAAGCACTAGCTACCTAATTGGCATCTTCCTACCCTAGTCTTGTTTCTGCTAACAGCTGTAGGGAAATAGGACAATGTTGTATATACTATCACTTTCTCTATTTGCCATTCATGACAGTTCTCTCCTGACCAACTCAAACATATTGGCTCCGTGCAGTCTGTGGTCGGGCTGTAGACATCATGATATTAGGCCCTTTTAGCACTGTATTACACTGCCTAGCAACCAGGATTGGAACCAAAGTTTTTAAAAATCCTACCTTTGTGCCATTTTTCAAATACTAGTTACACAAACGCACTAGTGCTGACGAACCCATTGGCAGTAGTATGATTTCCCTGTTTTAATTTTTTTTTTCTTTATTATATTGAAATGTGATGTTACTGTGTTAAGTTTATTTCTATCAGTGCCAGGAACTAGACATCATTATTGCAAGCAGAAACAAGGTGTTTGTATATAAATTGATAAGGGCATGGTATGTCTGTAGTTGTAATGCTATTACTGTATATACAGGAGGAAACAGCCGATTGCAAGTACATTTTATAGGCATGTGTATAATGTTGGTACTATTTCACTGTTGTTACTTTAGGATGTATGCACCAGATTTCATTAAGCTATTATAGAGTAATTTGCAAAACTGTGTTCTAGGCATGTACGGACCCGTAGTATGTTAATATTACTTGTCTTTTGCTTATAACTTTCTCTGACCACTGCGTAAATATTTTCAATGATGAATATGTTTTTGCTTTGTGACTACTGTTTAGTTTAATTGTAATGCTGAAGGGTTTCCTACTTAGTGATCCTAACTGATATCTTTCCTCTCCTTAAGACTAACCCGTCAGTCCTCTTTCCTCCCTGCCCAGGCCACCAAGTGAAAGGCTCACAATGGTAGAAGGCTGCCTCAAGACCTAAAACCCTACGGCAGCTTAAACTGCACTTTAGTTTAAAAAATAAAAAGCAAGCATTACACAGCTAATTGTACAAGGTTAATGGCTTTTATTTATGTTGCCCTACAAAATAGGATATTGTAGTAGCTCTTAAACTCTGCACAGGAGCTGAAGCACTAGCTACCTAATTGGCATCTTCCTACCCTAATTTTGTTTCTGCTAACAGCTGTAGGGAAATAGGACAGTGTGGTGTATACTGTCATTTACCCTAGTTGCCATTCATAACAGTTCTCTCCTGACCAACTCAAACAGATCGACTCCTTGCAGTCTGTGATTGGGCTGATCCCACTCCATTCGCCTCGCTCCGCTCACGTCACTCCACTTCCCTACTCTGCCCCCAATTCTCACCCACCCCCACTACCTCTACATTTATTCATCCCCTCTATCACCTCGCCCTATCCCAACCAATTACCTACCTGACACCACACCTCCAAATAAATTCCTAACACCCATTACTACAATTTGGACACACCCCTCCTGCCTCTACAATCTAACAATATATAATTTGTGTTTCATCACCCCTCACAACGCTAGTCTTCCTTGCACTGCTCTGTTTAACTCTTACAGCCTTAAACTTCACTACATCATTAAATACCTCAATAAGCCTACATACTATATACTATCACACTACTAATACACTAACACATAGAGGAACTCACACAAATGTCATTTGCTCTACATTACTTAAGGATAACATTTTGCCACACACATATAAAACCCTAATACCTCCTCCTCATACTCGTAAGACATCACATTTATCTACAATCTATCACATATAATTAAACACATTTTACATATCACAACAACACTTCTGGCCTCAGGTAATATACATCCTAATCCAGGTCCATTTCACAATATATTTGTTAGCAAAGGAAAATTTGATCTACTCATCATAAATATAAACACCAGAAGTATTTCCAGCAAACTCCGTGACTTGCATGCCTTTATTAGTCAAAACTCTCCTGACATACTAACCATAACTGAGACCTGGTTAAAATCCACCATCCCCAGTGAAGAAATCCTCCCACACTATTATAATATTCTAAAATTAGACAGATCTGGTAGGAAAGGATGTGGTGCCACTATTTTATTTAAGAACACATTTAACCTTAACCCCTCCTTAACCCTATACCCTTATTTCAAAAAGCTGAGACCATAGGATCTGTCCTGGCCCTAAACAGTGAAAAGATATAAATATTCTTTACCCTCCAAGTAAAAACATTTCCACCATAGAAGAAATGCTTCAATGGTTTAACCATAACCTGCCACAAGAAACCTTTTTATTGGGGGACCTGAACACAGACTGGCAAGCATGTAGCTCCTCTAACCCCTCTAATCAGATCAACCTTTATGGATTTACTCAACTTATTCATGAACCCACTCAAATAGATAACAAATCTCACAAACAATCCATAATTGATTGGACACTAGTGACACTAGTGAACAACCCCAGACAAATCTACCAGATAGGATGCCTTCCAGATGGTCTAAGTGACCATCACCCCACTTTCCTTCTAAGGAAACGTACTACTAACTCAAACCCTATAATTTGCAGACAGATTAGGGATGTACACAAGGTCAACCTAAATGACATCTTAAAAAAATGCAACTGGAAACCCCCTTCTAGCGCTAGAGCTAGACAAAGCAGTTGACTATTTCAACAATGTGTTTATCAATGTTCTCAATTCTATTGCTCCCATTAGAAAAACAAAAGTCAAAGCAAATTATGCCCCAGGGCTACATAGAGATACTAGAGCCCTACTTAAAGCTAGAAACAAGGCCTGGAAGATATGGAAAAAAGATAGTTCTAACCAGGCCATGCAAAACTATAGACATCTAAGGAATCTAGTAAAGAAACAAACCAAACTAGATAACCAAAACTACTTTGTAAATCTCCAAAAAAATATTCAAAAAACCCTCCTAAATTCTGGCATTCTATTAACTCCCTATTAAAACCCGGTAAAACAACAACCCCTACCCCCACATCTCCAATTAACAATAATTATGGCATCACCACCCAATTTAACCAACACTTCATAAACTCAATACAGACCCTGTCCACCCAATTATCCAAAAACAATTCCACTACCATAACTAAAAATGCAAAATCACCAAGAAACAGTACTACTACAACAACTGACTTATCCCCCTTCATTCTCTCACCTGTTCCTGCAACCAAAATTAAAAAACTCCTTCTTAACTTAAAACCTACCATCTTAGCCGCAGATGGTATACCTGCTACCTTTCTAAAAATGGCAGCTGACTCACTGGCCTATCCAGTCTCAATCCTTATTAACCGGTCCATTCAGGAAGCATATGTCCCTCAACTCTGGAAGATTTCCTTCATCATTCTCCTACATAAAGTTGGCCAATCCTATGACTACTCAAACTACTGCCCAATAGCCATACTTCCTCCATTACCTAAGCTACTTGAAAAGTGTATTAATTTTCAAGTCATGCAATACCTGAACACACACAACCTTTTTTCCCACACCCAACATGGTGTTCGTCCACATCACAGTACAACTACTGTACTTATTTCATTCACAAATCAAATTAACTACCATAAGAACAATAACAATTTTGTTTCTGCTACCTTCCTGGACCTTCCCAAGGCATTCGACATAGTGCCACACCCAAAGCTATTAGATGCCCTCATATCCTTATCCTTTGCTACCTCTACTATATCCTGGTTCAAAAGTTATCTCTGTGAAAGACAACAGGCTGTCCAATGGCAAGATGTCCTATCTTCCCTACTTTCTAATTCCATTGGCACACCACAAGGATCAATACTGGGTCCACTTCTCTTTTCCATCTTTACAAACAACCTGCACATTGCCATAAACCAAGGCACTCTTATACAGTACGCTGATGACTCAACACTCATCTGTGCAGCCCCATCTCTCTCTACCCTACAGCAACTTGCTCAACAAGCTTTCTCTGCTATTGAAAAATGGATCACTGATATTCAACTCATCCTTAACCCCAACAAAACCAAATTACTTTTATTCACTCCAAATAAATCCAAGTCCATTTCCCCAACCTTCTCTATCTCATCCAAAAACGGTACACTAATCACTCCTTCAACTCACACCAAACTCCTTGGGGTAGAAATAGACAATAATCTCTACTTCAATGTTCACATAGCTCAAACTGTCCAAAAGGTTCATAAGAAAATGGGTACTCTGTATAGGTACAAACACTTTCTCACTGATAAATCAAGAATCACCTTAGCTCAAACTCGCCTTCTATCCACTCTTACATATGCAGCCCCAATTTTAACCCACATTAGAAAAGCTGATATTGATAAAATGGAATCATGTTACAACAAAATTACTAAATTCACCAATAACTCTACTTTCAGAACCCACCACTGCCAAGTACTAAGACATGTTAAATGGCTAGAATTACCCCAATTACTCACTTTCCGACAGCTAACCACTGCATTTAACATCCTGACCAACCCTGAGAAAACTCCTGCCTTACAACATCTGCTCACCCATTACTCTACCACTCACCCCCTCCGTTCTACCACTACATCTCTCCTCAGTACCATTAGGGCTAACAACACTGCAGGAAAATCTCTGTACTCTCATACCATTGCTAAGGCCTGGAATAACCTCCCTTCCCCCATTATCTCTACTACAAATATTACACAATTCAAAAAACTACTTAAATCACACTTTCTGGAAACTTGGATCTGCCCATGCATAACTTGATACAACTCCCCATCATTGCACTTTCCAACTACTATGGATCCAGTTTCTCAACATAGGTCTTGTCTTACTATGTTAAGTATCTTACTCTCATTGCCTTTTGTAGTTCCTACGATTTTGTATATTTATATAACCTTTTTTATTTATACGTTCCCTCTAGGCTAGTTAGTATAATTTGTCTAAAATCTTGTACTAAAATTTTTGCATTTTGTGTTTTTCCCTGAAATTGTGACTTTTATTCATTTACTATCTGTAATTTTGCTGGACTGTAATTTTAAATGTAAATACTTAGTATATGGTTTTATTTTAAAAAAAATGTGTTGTACGTAGACATGATGTTTCATTGAGATGTTGTTATTCAAAACATATTACACTTCCCTGGTTTTATATGCTTTGGATTCATATAGTGAATGTCTCTTTAAATTTTAGGAGTTTATTACTCGATTGATTAATTGGGATGCTCTGTTAACAGCAAAGTGAGGCTATATAATGTGCTTGCAATTATTTTAAGTTATTCTGATGAAGTCATTTTGTACTGACAGACAAAAGCGCTTAATAATTTTTTTCTTCCGCTCATAGTGCATTTCGTACCTTCTTGATTATTTAGTTGATTTTCAGACTTCATATCCTTCAGAAAATGTACATTAACACAAAGTATGTTATTTTATCAACTTTCTAAGTTTGTAAGAGTGATATTTAAAATCTGCCTCTATTTTTGGGCTTTTGTCTTTCTATTATTTTAGGCTTTGATCAGATTTATTGTGATAAGAGGTTGGAAAATTGCATCAAGGGTTTTTTTCTGGGGTTTGCCTTGCTGTTACTCATACAGGGTACAGATGTATCTATGCAGCTGTCTACATACTGGTATAGTGTGATATTGCACGTTTCTGCATATTCACTAGAATTACTGTGTTTGGTAGAGATTTGAAGCTTTCCAATGTATTGCTTATTAGTAGGTACTTCAGCTTAGAGAAATTTCTAAAGGAACCTTGGATGGGCAGGGTCTCTGGTTTCAATTTTATTTCAAAGGAGACTGCTTTCTGAAATGACCAGCATGTGACAAAGTTATGCAAGAGATGGTGCATGATGCCCCCATATTAATAAGGACAAGACCCAAGATGTTGTTCCCCTAGTGGGTGCTCTGACTAATTGTTCCAGGACATTTGTATTGACAAAATCCAGGAGTCTCTGTGCTGGTGTAGGTTTCCCAATGTATAATTGGATAGTTTAGATCACCAAGGAAAATGGTATTGTGAGTAATACTGAGTGATTTCAGTTCATGTAGATAGGTGCTGTGGCTTTCTTGGGTCATAGAGGGAGTTCTATAGATAGCTGATATGTGACATGGGACATTTCTGATGGTCTTTTGGATATGAAGAAGCCCTAATACATCATGCTGCTTTACCGGCCTTTATATGAGTCTCTTCTGAATGAAGATTGCGACAGCTTCACTTTTTTCCCCTCCTGCACAGCAGCTAGTCAAAATGTGTGGAAAGCATTATAGCCACGCACAGCTGGGGTGCTTTCTGCTATTTAAACCATGTGTTAGTCACTACATAGATTTCTACATCCTCCACAGTGAGTAGGGCTTGCAGCAGTTTCTTGTTCAGGCTCCTAGCATTGATCAGCAACATCTTTGTATTTTCCTTTGCTTGCTTCATCATGTTGGTAAGTTAATCAGGTCTACATTGCCTAAAAAAGGCTCTATGGTAGCGGACAATATCTTTGTCAATAATCAAAACTTTAGAGGGGACAGATACAGGTGAATCACCATGATCTGTAGATCATATCCTCTTAGGCTGACAAATACTGAACCCCCTTCAAATGACAGAAAAAATGTATCCAATTATTGAGTTAAATTATTTTTTCTCATACTATAGCATCATCCATGGCGAAGGTAGAATGTTGCACAGTGCTAAGCTCATAGAGTTCTATCATGTTTCTCTCCATATATGTCATGGAGGTACATCTCAAGTCATTGACACCCATATGTACTATGACAGAGTCATATTGGTACTTGTTCAAGGATTTGTGAGCATGTGAGATCTGATGGATCTTGCTCCCAGACAAGCAACTAACTGTCACTCTCCTTGGTAGGATATACATATGTACATCTTACAATGGAGTTACCTATAACTAGAATGTTTGGTTGAGTAGATGCCTGCCATACGGGCTTAGGATCCATGGCTGTCGGACTCCTTGTGCTATGTGACGTGGTAGAATTAACTTGCAGAGTATCCCTTAGTAGTGGATGAACTATTTGAAAAATTAAGAAAGAATAGGTCTCTGTTCACTTTGGGCTTACTCAAAGGCTATCGGCAAATCCCACTAGTCAAAGATGCTAAGGAAAAAAAGAGGCATTTTCCACACCTGCAAATACGGGAGGCTAATAAAATCCATATATCCTACATTAAATATGCAACAGCCTACCTAGATGCCATTGCAATATTCTTTTAGGAGCGAGAGAGCCACCTGCCAAAAATCAAGCCATTTAAACTATCTGCATTATGATAGACGTATACATACATACATACATACACATATATATATATATATATATATATATATGTACACATACATACATATATATATATATATATATATATATATATATATATATATATATGTATGTGTTTGTATACATCTATATATATATATATATATATATATATATATATATATATATATATGGTTCTACCTGACATAATCGACACGCCAGAAGACCGACAACGCAATCACCGAAACCACATAACCGACAGTGCAAAAACACGAAACCCCACATGCCCGACAACGAAATAACCGACGGTACACAAACACGAAACCTCATACACTGCACACACCACAATCACAACAATCAACAAACAAAACACATTCCCTGTCCAAAAACCACACACACAACACAAGCACACCAAAATCCCTACAAACCCACACTAAACCTCACATACACAACTATCTACAACCCTAACCCAAACCCTAACCCTAAGGTCCGTCACTATCGCATACTCAACTAACCCGCGCCCTAACCCTAACTCACTTAACCCGCCCCTAACCCAAACACAATCACTACCGCACACTTACCTGACCCGCTCCCTAACCCTAACTCACTTAACCCGCCCCTAACCCAAACACAATCACTACCGCACACTTACCTGACCCGCTCCCTAACCCTAACTCACTTAACCCGCCCCTAACCCAAACACAATCACTACCACACACTTACCTGACTCGCACACTAACCCTAACTCACTTAACCCACCCCTATCCCCACACACTGTCAATATCCACACTTACCTTACTCGCACCCAAACGTCCGTCACTACCGCATACTTACACAGCCTTTTCCCATGTCGGCATCCTCGGCGTCGGTGTTTTCATCCGTCGCGTCGGTCTTCTGACTTGTCGATCTTATGGGCCTCGCGATCCGCTTGTCGGTCTTCTGGCGTTTCGACTAACTCAGGTAGACCCATATATATATATATATATATATATATATATATATATATATATATATATATATATATATGGGTTCACTACATAAAATTGCCAAAGATTCCAAAGATAACCAGAAGGCATTCTATAGCTATGTCAAGAATCTAAAAGGCAATGCTCAGATCTGCTCTGAGCTACAACAGAATGGCATTAAATATACTGATCCCAAGGATATTGCCAATATCCTGATAGATCGATTCAGTGCAAACGTCACCCCCCTCTCTCCCCCTAAAGGGCCCATCTCAATACCGAAAGATTGTCAAATTATGGTAATAACAGCCACACAGATAAAAACGCACTCTCCAAAGCTAAGAATACAGCATCCATGGGACCAGACAACATCCCAGGCGGTGTACTACATGAAATACAAAATGAACTGGCACCTCACCTAAGTGTCATTTTTAATTATAGCCTCACCTCAGGCTTCGTGCCCACTGAGTGGTGCACAGCTACAGTTATCCCACTCCAAAAGGGGAGATCCACCTTGGATCCCAGGAACTACTGCCCCATCAGTCTGATGAGCCAACTCTACAAGGCCATGGAATGTATTATCATGGAACTTACAAACAAAGACATTGGCAACCTTCAAACACTAGACCCCACGCAGTGTGGGTGCGGAAAGGGCCGATCTTGTCTCCTGAACCTGATTGACTTCTTTGAATCAATCTCCAGAGCCGTGGACAAGGGTAAGGTGATTCACACAGCCTATCTGGACCTTGCCAAGGCCTTTGACACCATCCCCCACTCTGGAATCATAGATAAACTTACTAAGCTGGGCACTAATCCCAACGTCATTCGATAGGTTGCCAACTGGCTTACTGACAGAACCCACACTGTAAAAGTAGCCAACTCCAAATCCAGCTCCAGACAAGTGACAAGTGGAGTACCTCAGGGTTCAGTCCTGGGACCGCTCTTGTTTGGCATCTACTTCTCTGAAGTACAGGCCAACACTAAGTGACTCTGGCTAAAACAGTTTGCAGATGACTGCAAACTGGGAGCCATTATTGAATCCCCAAATGATGTGGATATTCTAAAAAAGGGCCTTACAGAAACAGATGCTTGGTGCCAGAGCCATGGGCTCAAGCTCAATGCCAAGAAATTTATAGTTATCCCCTTTGGGAAAAAAACATGTACCCGTGAATTACCACATAGGTGGCAGTACACTAAACACCGAAAGTGTGATAAAGAGACTTAGGGACACAGGTGGACAGTGGTCACACCTTTGATAACCACATCACCACAACAGTCAGGAAATCCTTCTATGTGGCACACCTCATCACTAAGGGATTTTCATCCAGAAAAAAGGAGGTCATTGTCCCACTATACTCATCCTTCATTAGACCCATTATAGAATACAATGCCCCGTTTGGTATGTACCTCTCAAGACATCTGCAACAACTGGAAAGGCCACGGAAATACCTCACTAAAAGAATGACAGGCCTAAAGCAGATACCCTATGCTAACTGTCTAAAAAAACTCCACCTATACTCTGTCGCATATCGTCTACTCAGAGGTGATCTCTGCTTAACATACAAGGCCATGTCAAACCCAGAGCTGTTGGACATGCTACACTTAAAGAAATCCCAATCCCTCAGAGACACATGCTTCAAGTATCTAAACCTTGTCATCACAATGAACAAAACCAAAAAAGACACGCAAGGTGGATCCAGTGCAAGGCTCTGGTTTGAGCCTTGCACTGGATCCACCTTGCGTGTCTTTTTTGGTTTGCTCCATTGTCTCTTCACATGCTGGGGATGCCTGGCTGGAATGGCAGCAAGATTTGTGGCTGGATACATTGCAGTTCTTCTGTTTTTTATTTCGTTTTTCAACATGCCACAATAAAGTAGTTTTTTGCTTGCCTAAACCTTTGTGCTGGCTCATTTTGTGCGTTTTGACATTTTGGTTTGAGCCTTGCACTGGATCCACCTTGCGTGTCTTTTTTGGTTTGCTCCATTGTCTCTTCACACGCTGGGGACGCCTGGTTGGAATGGCAGCAAGATTTGTGGCTGGATACATTGCAGTTCTTCTGTTTTTTTATTTCGTTTTTCAACATGCCACAATAAAGTAGTTTTTTGCTTGCCTAAACCTTTGTGCTGGCTCGTTTTGTGCATTTTGACATTTTGGTTTGAGCCTTGCACTGGATCCACCTTGCATTTCTTTTTTGGTTTGTTCCATTGTCTCTTCACACGCTGGGGACGCCTGGTTGGAATGGCAGCAAGATTTGTGGCTGGATACATTGCAGTTCTTCTGTTTTTTATTTCGTTTTTCAACATGCCACAATAAAGTAGTTTTTTGCTTGCCTAAACCTTTGTGCTGGCTCATTTTGTGCGTTTTGACATTTTGGTTTGAGCCTTGCACTGGATCCACCTTGCGTGTCTTTTTTGGTTTGCTCCATTGTCTCTTCACACGCTGGGGACGCCTGGTTGGAATGGCAGCAAGATTTGTGGCTGGATACATTGCAGTTCTTCTGTTTTTTTATTTCGTTTTTCAACATGCCACAATAAAGTAGTTTTTTGCTTGCCTAAACCTTTGTGCTGGCTCGTTTTGTGCATTTTGACATTTTGGTTTGAGCCTTGCACTGGATCCACCTTGCGTGTCTTTTTTGGTTTGCTCCATTGTCTCTTCACACGCTGGGGACGCCTGGTTGGAATGGCAGCAAGATTTGTGGCTGGATACATTGCAGTTCTTCTGTTTTTTTTTTTCGTTTTTCAACATGCCACAATAAAGTAGTTTTTTGCTTGCCTAAACCTTTGTGCTGGCTCATTTTGTGCGTTTTGACATTTTGGTTTGAGCCTTGCACTGGATCCACCTTGCGTGTCTTTTTTGGTTTGCTCCATTGTCTCTTCACATGCTGGGGACGCCTGGTTGGAATGGCAGCAAGATTTGTGGCTGGATACATTGCAGTTCTTCTGTTTTTTTATTTCGTTTTTCAACATGCCACAATAAAGTAGTTTTTTGCTTGCCTAAACCTTTGTGCTGGCTCGTTTTGTGCATTTTGACATTTTGGTTTGAGCCTTGCACTGGATCCACCTTGCGTGTCTTTTTTGGTTTGCTCCATTGTCTCTTCACACGCTGGGGACGCCTGGTTGGAATGGCAGCAAGATTTGTGGCTGGATACATTGCAGTTCTTCTGTTTTTTTATTTCGTTTTTCAACATGCCACAATAAAGTAGTTTTTTGCTTGCCTAAACCTTTGTGCTGGCTCGTTTTGTGCATTTTGACATTTTGGTTTGAGCCTTGCACTGGATCCACCTTGCGTTTCATTTTTGGTTTGTTCCATTGTCTCTTCACACGCTGGGGACGCCTGGTTGGAATGGCAGCAAGATTTGTGGCTGGATACATTGCAGTTCTTCTGTTTTTTTATTTTGTTTTTCAACATGCCACAATAAAGTAGTTTTTTGCTTGCCTAAACCTTTGTGCTGGCTCATTTTGTGCGTGTTGACATTTTGGTTTGAGCCTTGCACTGGATCCACCTTGCGTGTCTTTTTTGGTTTGCTCCATTATCACAATGAACAACACATGCTGGAGGGATAGTTTCCTGACCCAGAGACTCCTCAGACTCTGGAATAGACTGCCCATACATGTCAAGCAGAGCGCCTCTTTGGCCCTCTTCAAAAGGAACCTTGATGATTGGATGGAAGATAAGAAATTCACCCCAGGGATCATGTCAGTCACCCTGCTAGACAAGGGTCCAGGGAAGTAAATACTGTGGGAAGAAATAGACAGGGAATTGTTATGGCTAGGCTTGTATATGCCCTAGGGCCGATAGCCTAGTACCAACCTATGAACCTATGAACCTATGAACATAATCTCTAAATTTTGAAATAGTGAATTTCAAAATCTCAAGACCATATAGCTGAAATCCCTAAATACCGAAAGACCAGAAGCGCGAATTTCAAAATCCCAAAGTTCAGAGATGTTGCAGTAGCGCTTCTAGTGTTGCAGTTTGTGAACGGATAGGGAAAAGGTCAGGTAAGTATCTATGTTTAAGTGTGTTGATTAGGGGCTTTAGTATGTGTGTAAGTGTGTTGTGACTGTGATGTGTGTGTGCGAGGGGAATGTAGGTGTGTGGTGGTGTTTCCATGTGTTTGTCTGTGTAGTGCAACCTTGGAGTTAGAATATTTAAGTAGGGGGAGTGTGGGGGGGCACAGCTCCCCAAATGGGGGGTGCAGGAGGTCTTGCCCCCCTGCTTGTATGTACTGTAGATGTGTGTGTTTGTGTTTTGGGTGATGGTGTGTGTGTGTGTAGGTGTGTGGTGTATGTTTAGTGTAGTGTTCGGGATTTTGAAATTCGTGCTTCTGGTCTTTCGGTATTTAGGGTTTTCAGCTATATGGTCTCGAGATTTTGAAATGCAATATTTCAAAATTTCGAGATTATGCAGTGAACCCATATATTGATAGAGAGATAGATAGATAGATAGATAGATAGATAGATAGATAGATAGATAGATAGATAGATATAGATGTATACAAACACACTACCAAATAACTTCTCAAAGTGCCAAATAAATAAACTAGACAAAAAACAAAATAAAGGCATGCACCTCATCCTGGTTAGGACACTTTCATTGATAAAGACATGAGCACTTTCATTCCAGGTAATTATAATTCTTCCTCAGAATAGTATGATGTAACTTCCTACAACTTAAATAATCATAAAATAAATATTCAATCACAAACTAACCAATCGATTATTATAAATTGTCATAAATTAAAATAAGTATTACTGCATTAAAAAATCACATGAAAGCCATAGCTTTCAACTTCCTACTAATTAAACTCATTCTAATACACTAAATAAATTCATTGAAAATATAATGCAGTGTTAAAGGTTTCCCAGTGCGCTAGTTGAGGGATCAGTTTTACAAGGGGAATTGATTGATTTATTTGATCAATCTGTTTTGAAGTTAATAAGATTGTCAGTGAGGGACAACATTAGACAGCTGGTAAAAAATGAAGAAAAAATGAAGGATCTACAAACAAGTATTGTCAACGATCTGCTTTTAACTGATTTAGTGACCTGTACCAGAAGACATTTACCTTTGTGGAGCACCATTGTGAGGATGTTAGTCAGAGGAAAGAAATAAAGTTAAAGCATGATAAGAAGGATTACTTGGACAAGACAGTATACCCACCTCTCAAGTTAAGTAAGCACATTGGCAGGATTGATATAATTGCAACCAACAACCTCAATACCTACGAGGTGGAGAATGATATATATTGACACAGAGGATGACTTTGTATCCAGTTTACTCCAACTAAGGAGATCCTCAATACTGAGGAACAAACAGAGATCCTTCCACACAGAGGATGCAGCTTACAACCAAGTGGGACATCGGAAAGGATGCCCAACCAGGAGACATAGAAGGGGCAGAGGACAAGATGAATCCCAATACAAGTTCCACATTTCACTTTCATGATTTTAAGATTTTCAGTTACAGTTACTTAAATATGACTATTGAGTTGGGAGACCTATTGTCCAAAAGTTTTATATTTGCCCCATCCCATCGTTCATCTATTACTGACACACTACTGGAACTTACTCTGTTTACTAGAAAGTTAAGGTGATGCAGGACAAGGGACTTACAACAATGAATTAGCTAGGAATAGTCAGTTCAACCCAATCCTAACAGCACCCTCAGCTGCTTTTGAAAAACTATATGAAAGAGACATTAGAGATAAATATAGTTTGAAGAAAAAAGTTCCTGTGTTTTACAATTTGACGGTAAAGGAAAAGCAGCTTTTGGAGGAATTGAAACTTAATAATAACATACATATAATGAGGCCAGGCAAGGGAGGGGGTGTAGTAATTATGGACTGTTTTTAATATTCTCAGAAAATGCTTGACTATTTAATTAATGGTATTTTTTTATCCTGTCGCCAAAAATGAGATGAATATAACATATCATAGAGTAGACGTGGCTTAATGACATATGTTGTGAGAATTACCTTAATAAAAACACCCAGGATTATCTAAATGTCAATAAACCATTGTTACCAGCAATTTTGGCATACCCATGGTGCATATATCATGGGTTGATCCACCATTTAGACCTATTTCAGCAGTAGGAGGATCCTAGAACTGATTGTTAAGTATATAGACCATTGACTCAAAACTTTTTTTGATGATATTCCTCACGGGTCTATGTCATATAATCAAACTTCCAAAATTTCGAACACCATAAGTTTGAAATATGATAAAATCAAAACCTCAGAACAGCTAATTTTTTCCTAGGGAAAAATTTGCTGTTCCGAAAAACACACACACAACACAGGCACACCAAAAACCTAATAAACCTACACTACACCTTACATACACAACTATCCATGCACTAATCTTAACCCAAAACCTAACTCTAAGGTCCATCACTATCACACACTTACCTTACCCGCACCCTAACTCTAAAGTCCATCACTATCGCACACTTATCTTATCCGTGCCCTAACCCTAAAGTCCATCACTATCGCACATTTACCTTACCCGCACCCTAACCCTAAAGTCCGTCACTATCGCACACTTACCTTACCCGCGCCCTAACCCTAAAGTCCATCACTTTTGCACACTTACCTTACCCACACCCTAACCCCAATGTCCGTCACACTCACACACTTACCTTAACCCGATCCGTAACTTTCCCACCACAGTACAGAAAATGTTGAAGCCACGGAAACAGCCAACTGAATTCTTTCCCTGGGAAAGAATTTGAATTTCCTCGGCTTCGACATTTCTATTTTTTTAACTTCCCCATTCGAACTTCCAGTATTTGACATTTAAATCAGTAAATTAAATAACAGGTACCCTTCCTCCCATGCTAACAGATTCCTGGCAGTTTTTGAGGAGTATGGGTAAGACTGTCTTCAATGCATCTTGTTATCTGGTTACCATCAATATTTAAAGGACCTGTTTCTAGTAATTCCACAGGATGAGGGACTACAGTGTTTACTGGAAACCTTATCTAAACATTACCAACTTCTTATTAATGACATTAAAACACTTACATCATTTATGGAACTGTCATTGACCAACAGCTTTGTGGCTTTTGAAGGAGAGTATTACAGACAAATTTAAGGGTGTTGCAATGGGGGCAGCAGTGGCTACAATGTTAGCCAATATAATTCTATGGTAGTGGGAAACCAACCATATTTTTAAATCTGACTTCAAGAAACATCTTATAAGTATGATGATATTTTTATTTACAGACTGGAAATTTTATTTAATGGAATGAATTTATGGATTATATTAACAGTACAACATCTTTTTTGGAATTTTCCTTAACTAGTCATGATTGTAAAACTAATATTTGTATGCTAAGATTTTTAAAAACATTATCAATCAGACTTTTGCATTCACAATTTACAGGAAGCCCACCTACTCAAATAGTTTTTTGCATTAAAACAAGCAATAACCCCATGGTAAAAGACAAATCTAGTTAAGTGTCAAATGATAGCGATTTCACTAAAGAAATTTGCACTATCAAAAAGATGTTTTTTGTTTTATAAATATATATATATATATATATATATATATATATATATATATATATATATACACTGTACTTATGTTTGGTTTAAATGTTTGTATATTGCAATGTATTGGCTATATTCAAATACATATTGCTTCTGCTGTTCTTCAAAAAGACCTATAGGTTTTTAATGTCTACGCAAGCAACTAAAAATGGTAGGGATATGGGAGCACATTATAGTTTCATGGGTAGCTACTAGGCATGTGGTTCAAGAGATTATTGGAGAGCATTGCCCACTTTCCTAATTGCCATAGGACATTTTGTAGTTAAATGACTCTTTTAGAGCCTCACAGCAGACTAATGGAGGCTTAGTGAATGAAACTCTGGGAGCAGGATTCTGCTCTTAAACAGGCCATAACCTTAATCCTCTGCACTGAATGCTACTGATTTGCATTAAACGCAAGACACTCCTTAAAGGAGACTGTAGCAAAACCTGACACTGCTGCACTGGACACTGATTTGAATAATTCGCGATCCATATACAGTGTAGTTTTCAAAACTCTTCTTCATTTGTAAGCACAAGAATAGTGGAATGCTTCAACAATGTGTGTTCTTTTTTAAAGTTTATTTGCAGATTTAGTTTGCAATGTTTTCAGTGTGCATATTGATCTGGCTAAGCTTTCTAATAATATAGTCATTTACAAAACGTACTTACATAATTTCTTCTATACATCTTTTCATGAATGTATATAATTTGGCTCATATAATACACTGGATTTGCCATAATTTATCTTGGTAAGTGTCATAGTCTTTAATGTGACTCTTAGCAGAGAAATGTGCAGTTCATTTCATGTCAGTTATTCTCGTAATAATTCATGAAACATTTCTGTTGTGCAACATATTAGTCCTCAATATATGTCAAAACCATCCTAGAATTACATAGGCTGCCCAAAGTATAGTGGTATTAGATAGTTCCTTTCAAAAATCTTAAACTAATGTTCTTCTTTGCCATTAAAAACAAGACTGCATGGAGGTGAATAAATATGTTAGAATTTGGTTGTTGACAGAACACTTGAAATTTAATTTTTACAAACTGTTCATTGCCTCACATAACAGCTCACAGAACTATGTTATAATGTGTACATATTTCAACAATGCATTAACCTCCCCCCCCCCCCCCGCCCCCAGCAAGTTTCTCAAGATGTTTGATGAAATCTTGCTCATTAATTGCAAGCAAAAGTTGACTATTGATTTTCCATATATGTAGGCAAACATAATCATGAAGTTTTTGCAAATGTCTTTCAGGTTGCTTTTTATGGTAACCTGGGGTTGGATTTCAAAGGATTTAAAACTCTCTCTGGGAAACTTGACATGCACCTCTTAACAGACAACTGACATAATTAAAGATAAATTATAGATTTAATGCTACTAATTCTCGAGTGGGTGTTTGAAACAGATGTGTGTTGCTGGAAGAATTTGGAATAAGGTGATAAATCAAGAGCCCTAATCAGTAAACATCTGAACTATACAGAAGGACTGCTGTGGAGCTGAAAAGATGGCATTTCATAGTAATCCTTCAAAGGTATACAGCTAGAATTTTGTGATTCTTTTTCAGAAGAGAATACAGAATAAAGTAAAACAAAAAGGGAAAGAGGAAAAGCAAAAACGTGAGCTGTTATTATACAGTAGAAATGTGAATGTGCTTTAAATGTTTACACTAAGCATTTGCTGTTCCTTATGTTTCCTTTATACACAGTATAGTTGCATTAAAAAGAGAAGAACCTTAAATTAAGACATGATATATGAAAAAGGAAGCAGACAGGTGGAAACGACTAAAGTGAATATTGAGTGCTGCATTGTTATTACTGAAAAACCAAATTAGTTAACAGTACAGGCTGTTCAAGCATATTGAATTCCTACAATACACTTACTTGACTTTACTATGATGCAATTATAGAAGGTGAGGGTGCATAACTATGTTAATTTACTGTAATTCTTTGTATCTGAAATATAATGGATTAAATTTACCTTCCTTGGCACAGATAAGTTTAAAATTATAAACTACTTCATTTCCTTCATCCAAATGATTGGATAAATAAGGAGAATATGTATTATTTCTAGATGTTATTTTTGGGGTATTTTCATATGACAAATTTTTACTATATATTTGCCAGACTGACTGAATAATCAGTCAAGTTACATAAATATGTACAATAATGGACTATCATTCATGTACAGGAGATGTGCTCTATGACGTCAATACATGAACATCATTGTTCTGTATCTTAATTTCAGACATACAAGATTCAAAAGTATGTCCACTGAAATGAGCTAACACACTTTCTCTGACAAAACCTGGCACTTCTGTGTTCTGCAGACTTCAGTTTGCATATTGATAACAAGTTGTGACAGATTAGCCAGTTTACATCTACCTTTTAATCCTGAGACAGACACTGAAATGTAAAATACTAAAAGTGTGTTAATGTGGGATGGGGGGGATTTGTTAAGGCCTTGTAGTGTTCAGACTGTGAATGGTTCCACTCTTTCTTCTATCACCTCATTGGCCACAATGGCAAGATGGGAGAGGACATGTGATAGGAAACTTGCTTTTCAGTCTAGTAAGGTTTCTGCAAGACCATTCAGGAATGTTTAAGAATTGGGTGGTGTTCTGCAGGAGGGTTCCTCACATTGGCACAGACTAATGAAGTTGGCTATGGAAGTCAGTGATGTGTAGCTGCTTTGGGCTACTTATGTTTCAAGATATTTTGGACCTCACCTTACTTAGCAGTATCCCCATGGCAATTTAATTGTACTCAGTATGTAACTCCATCACTGGGTAAGAGCATAAGTACTCAGCAACATCTCCATGGGGATGTAAGTGTACTTGGTATGTAATTCCATCACTGGGGAGGAACATAAGTACTGAGCAGTATCTCCTTGTACTGGAACATAAGTACTGAGCAGTATCTTCTTGTACTGCAGCACTGTGGCTAGGATGCATGTGTCTGGTAAGTGAGGGACATCATTTTGCTGTAGTGAAGTAGACATACCACTCAACTTCTTAATGCAAAAAATCTGTACAAAGCTTGACAAAATGGGGGTACAAATAGGGACTATTTTAAATATTAGTCATAAACTTAGAAAGTTGTAGAGTAACAAGATTTATTTTAATATACATTTTCTGACGGATTTGAAGTCTGAAACTCAAATTTATGTCATTATTTAGTGACTACAGTCCTGAGATCATCCAACTGATTTGCCAGGAAAATAGAGGAATAGGCCAAAAATATGAGCCAAATATCTGGACATTCTGCAGAAATCTGTACAGTTGAGAGGTATGGAATTAGACAATATACTGCCCAACAGACCTGTGAACACTATACATTCTGTTGTACTTTGTCTGGGAAGCATATCAGTATGCACAATGATACCACTATATCTGTTATATGTTGAGGTATGGCAACATACCAGTGGAGCTGTCAGCAATAGTATTATAATGCTATTCCACAGGCCTTTATTGCCCATCTATGCAATGCAGTTATATTTTGCATGCATGCATACTGATGTGACTGGCTGAACCTTGACTGTATATAGAAGGACAGGTTTTTACATCACTATGTGAAAGTGGACTAAGACTGTGGGGGGTGCTAACAAGATGCTGTACATTATTATGTGAAAATGCCTGTCTGCATTATTTCCATGGTGTCTTTGCTGGTTTTGCTGCTGTGTCTTAACTATATTATGCTGAAGAACAAATCAGGAGTACCAGTGGATGGGAACAATGTATGATAGATTCTGTCTGCACTCTTCCCAGCTGCAATATTGTTTCCTATGTATGCTATATTGACACATTTCTATGTCTTGTCCATAAATGGTGTGATGTACATATCCAACTATACGGGAGAGCTTACTCCACATTTATATGGTGTTTGTGATCTGTGTATGACTGGTGTTTGCAATTATTACCTTTTAGTGCTGTACAATTGCATGCAATGTTTATGACTACCTCTCAGAGTTTTTAATAAAGAGAAAAGGATTTTGTTACATTTTCTGCATTTGATTTTGCATACAGAGAATGCTATAAAGTACCACTGAACAATTAGATGCAGGAAAACATAATCACACATGCCAAGCCCTACAAACAAAAATTACTCTAGCTTATAATATTCCTCAAAAGTCAATGCAGCAGATCTAAGCATATTATTGTTCTTTTTTTATTAGATAATCTGAATGTTGTAGTTGAGTATTGACCCAAATATGGATAAATCCGTTTAGTCGATAAAAAGTGATTGACTAAATAGATGGTCTACAGGTATGTGAGACTGGGCAAATCTAGGAATAGGGAAATATCACTGTCCCTAAGACTGGGTAGTCTTGAAGTCAGTAGACATAATCAGTAGAGGGTGTGGAGGGGAGTGTAAGGGGCAATATGTTTTATTATTATTTTTAATGTGCAGTTTTGCAAGTGTTAAGATTGTTCATCAGCAAATGTGTAGTGGTATATCAATGTTTGTAAAGTCCAGGTTTTTGTTGGTGACTTTGTAAATGTTAATATTTGTGTGTTTTGTTCAATTTCAGTACACATGCACACAGACACACACACACACACACACACACACACACACACACACACACACACACACACACACACACACACCTATATATATATATATATATATATATATATATATATATATTTGGGACCAGGCAAATTTGCCAAGCCATGATTTACTGAACCACAGTTCCACCAAATCTTTTTATTAAAAAAGTTGCGATATGGGAGAGTGGAAGACTCCACCCCCCCCCCCCCCAATTTGGACCCATGTTAAATCTTGTTTTGATGAGGAGTTATAGAATGGATATAGAATATATATATATATATATATATATATATATATATATATATATATATATGGATATATATATATATATATATATATATATACACACACACACACACACACACACACACACACACACACACATACATACAGAGCCAGATCATGGTGAGTTGGGGTGCAAGGCAGTGAAATGGTTTAGCAGCTCCCAACCCCACCCTGCAGCCTTTGCAGTGTCCCATTACTTGGCTTTTTCTCCCAGGTACCATAAACACTGTTCAGACCTGTCAGAGTGCACACTATTTACTATTTTCTTCTTTACTTCTTATAATGATTCAACATTTGACCCCTTGCACATATTTTTAGGACCACACATACATGCATGTGTTCTTTGGTTCACCTTTCTCATTATATTAAATTATTTTCCTTGTATAATACAGCACAACTGTTAGAGTGTGTTTTAAATTTGTAGTTTTGAACATTTTTCCAGTAAACAATGAAACAAAACTTATGAACTAGTAATGACAAAACTACCCATTTCAGAGCATTTCAACCATAAAAGGCCACTCAAACTTCTGTCATTACAATCCACAATATCAGTAACAATTCATACAGAAGTAAAACTCATTCTGAATAATTGCACATTAAAGGGATCTGTAACTAATGAAGAGGTTTCTGCTGCCAAGCAACTTCACATTTCAGTGTGTTTCATCTACAGCTTCAGCACCTGTTGCACTTGAAGAATAAATTGCCTATGTTATATAAAAAATAGTAAGATAAAATTTTCTGGCAAGCTGACATCAGGTTCATAATTACTAGGTATATCATCCAAAGGAGGATATACTCAGGACAACAGCACCCCTATCTCCCCTTAAATAAGCCAGTCATCTTTAAGAACACTGCATAGTAGCCAAAGGTTTATCATTGCAGTCATAAGTACGCTAGGATTCCAAAAGACTTTCATCATGTGATAACATTCCATGCCAAGCATTTACCTCATGCTTGTTTTCACAAACAAGGGGTCTCTCAGTCCTTAACTGGTATATGTCAGTGAGGTCTGGAGGAGCCCTGTGTTCATTTACAAAAAGTAAACTGGGTTTGCATTGCCTTGGTTGTTGTTGTTGTTTGTCTTTCGGCTTTTTCCCGGTAAGGGGTCACCACAGCGGAACTCCGGTCCGCTAATGATTGGCAGTAGATTTTTACAAAACGCTGAGGTGCAAGTTCGATGCCCAACCTTCAACGAAAGCATGCCCATTTATGCACGCATGTCTTTCAAACGCTACCCAACCGCGGGGAGGACATGCAGACTCCACACAGAAGGCACTCCCAAGCCACGCAGAGAATCAAATGGGAGAACCACTTGCTGTGAGGTAACAACGCTACCTCCATACTACCATTGCCTTGGTACTTTACAGTTTTACATGGACAATGCATGCCAGTGTAAAACTCTAAACCAACAGCTACATCTCTGTCTGTAAGAGGGATAAGGTACTTCCAGCAGTGTATGGTGGGAAACCATATTGGCTTCAGTAGTAAGTCCAACATACAGGTAAAACTGTACAGCTAATGAAGGAGTACTGTGGTGGTGGAGGGGGCATTGATTTCTCATATGTGCTGTAATTTGATCTGTGAGTCATCCTCAAATTTCTTTTCGTAAGACTCATACAGTTACATTTCTCAACAGTAAAGTATATGCTGTAGTTCTGAAATCCGCCTGTATGCCCATGAATACCTCTCAACCTCTTAGAGCAAGAAATCTGGACAAAGCCACAAATAATAGCGGGACAAAGGCTCAAAAATACAGACACTTTTTAAGTATTGCTCTTACATATTTACAAAGTTGATAGACTAACAGTTTTTTCATTAGCATGAATTATCTGAAGGATATGAAGCCTGAAACTCAAATATCTTGTTTTATTTTCTGACTTTAGTCCTCAATAATTTGCCAGTAATTTGCCAGAGAACTGCAATTTTCTGAAAAGCAGGCCAAAAATGTGAGGCAAAAATCTGGACATTCTGTGAAAATCTGGACAATTGAGAGGTATGTGCCCATGTCATTTGACAATGGAAAAAAATGCATACATGTCAGTCATGGCACCTGTCATGCATGCATTCTTCTCACATCTGAGATCTGACTTATGAAAAAATAAAGAAATACAAATCTTCAAATCTGACTGCAATTACCAGGATACAGAATTGTTTCAGTTATTTTGTTGTTGAATTAGCTGTCTGTGGCATGTTAGAGTTTATTTTAATGGAACTATCAGAAAAAGTATTTTTTTCACTGATGCAGTTAGCATTGGTTATGAGTGAAATATATATATATATATATATATATATATATATATATATATATATATATATATATATATATATATATATATATATATATATATATATATAATTAAATATAATGTGTGGGAGGAAAAAATACAACATACTGATATGTGTTTTCAGATTACACATTGTATGATGTTTATTTATGTCTACCTATTTAGTCAGAACATAATTCCTTTGTTTCACATAAAATTGCATTCACTTTTTATTTAGTATATGAACACCAAGATAAAGAAAACATATGTGGCAATAAATGCTTATATAAGGTACCAAGTGATTACTTATCTCACTGAAGACAGAAGACAGTTCAGGTATTATTTTCCTTCAGCTGGTGTCAATGTGAATGTTCTTAACAATAAGAGTATGGTGAAACTGCTGTACATAAAATAAGAGCATAAAATTATTACTAGCCAGAACATCATTTTATTATATTTGTTTAGCACCTTTATGTACTGCCGATAATCCAGATGGTTTTACCATTATAGTGTCTTTGGCTGTTTCTGTTCCATGCAGAAAAAGGACTAGTTTTCAAAAATGGCTTAAACTATTGTTTTTTCAAGAATCCATAGTGGGAGATTGAAAGTAAAATCTCCTTAGATTGTACTCCCAGATTTGAAGGCAATAGAAAACAGGCATTTTGAATACAAATAAGAAAGTGTTCATTTTAGTGTCACTTTTATGCTATAGCATTTTAGATTTGATAAATAAGCACATAGTATTCCAAGTTCTAATGCTATGATAACAATGTATGTTTACACTTCTGATATTTTTGTTGGCTACCCTTAAGAGAATTGAGAATTACACTTTTGTTTAAAATCTGAATTGTATGCAAATGTTGAAGTTATACATTTCTGATGGTCATGCAGGCCTTCAGTTGGCATTATTTACAAATGGCATTAACTTTAATATAATTCTGTCTTATTTTCAGGGCAACAGCAAAACATATTGCTAACCATCCATATATTATATGTTACACAAACGAATGGTACCAAATGCAAGTAAATGACAACATCTGGAATGTATGTCTGTCAGTCTGCTTTGTGAGATTATGGCCAGGATTTATAGATGGTAGAACACTGTGTAGTGCATATTAATGCAATGTAATGCAGGCTGCAGCAACATGCAGGATGAGAGAAAACCAGAGACACAGATAGCGCAACCATATGATGTGAAACAATAGCATGGTATACACTGTATGCAAATGACCACTTAATGCGATGGAAATGAAGGATCTCATACAATGAAGCACACCAAACTATGTAAGTGATGACTTCAAACATGACAAAGTGATTTAGAAATGTTTAAAGTATGGGAACTGTGCCATAGTGCAAACCATTTCTGAATACTGAGGATTGTCAATGCATGACACAGTTATATTCTATGATTAGTCATATCGCATAGTCATTGCTATAGCCAAACATGTGCACATGGCTGCCATGAGAGTCAGTGGTTATGATGTTACACATAGTGGCCATACCTGCCATCAGTGAAGGTGCCACCAAGTGCCTTACATGCCACAGGCACTCTTACAGATGATTACTAATGATGAGAAGAATCTGGGCATTCCAAGTTGGAGTTGGTTGCCATAGAACAGCTTATACAACTCATTTAAATATTTCTCTGACTGTGCAAGAGTGATACACAGTGCAGCTGGTTGGTATGTATGTGAAGTCTTTGGAATATTAATGGCACATTGTAGTGGAAACTGTTACTGTACTATTTTAATTGAATTAATAGTTCATTCCATCAAGTCAAAACATTCACTGTGTCTTCTGGACCATCTCTGCTCTATGGAAAAAAACAGTGTTGCTGAAGGGTCAACTGTACTTTCCACACATCAGTATATTATGGCACAGAGCTGTCCTTTGCTATGTATCTTCTACCACCTCTGCAAATTACATGGGTGCTAATTTGCAAAGGTAGAGATAATTGTATATGTATCTCCTTTACTTTGATATCCTGCTTAGCAAGAGGTAGCATTACACACCTATAGTCTTGTAATCTTTGAAGGTATTGTGTATAAATTGGTATCAGTGATATTTTATGTTATGTCAGGCACAAACTCACTTTTGCACAGTATCATAACCCCATTTATTGAATCACTTTCTCAGTCTTAAATAAGCACCATAACTCGCTGAGCCATTACCCAATGGCTAACGGTTATCATAGTTATGATTTATTATTTATCTAGTGCCAGAGAGTGTCTTGACATTGTTATGCAGTGCTGCAGCTAGCATTATAAAAATTAAGAGAACTTGATTATAATTTGCAGGAAAAAAAATGTCATCTTGCACCAAATGAAGAAAAACAACCTATAATTTGTAATCAGCAATTTAGCACATAGTTTAATATCTAAGAAACTGCAGTTAATGTGCAATTAGAATGCAAACAACCCCCTACTTCACAAACATTTAAGACAAAACCATGACCAGAAAAATACAGAAGGAGCATTAATTCTCCAATGCTAGTCTATTCAATTAAAGAAATGTTAAACATTTAAGGGCAGCAAAACCTCTCTTAGAGATTATTGTTAATTGCTGTACAGTTCACAGCTAAAGTTTCTTGGTCATATCAATGTAGCAGGACTGACACATTGCAACTAACAAAATAATATAATTCTATTTACAAGAAAGATTACTTGCTTCAAATTAATTTATTTTCCTGAAAACATTTAAAAGAAAGGCAAGAAGATATTGTTCAGTAATATATCTATTTTGTTTTCTGCATCGCCTCTCCAACAAAGAGAAGAATGAAGTGACATTAACTGTGTCACAGGATGCACACTTAAAACTGTCAGTGAAAAATATGCATCAAGCACAAAAAGATGACATTAAGTCCAAGTGGAACTGCACAGCATGCTGCAAGATAGATGATACAAATGTGCAAACAGGAGGAGACTGTTGAGGCATAAGATTCATACCGTATTACATCAACAGCTTGCTCACATTTCTAAAGGATTCTGAAGACACCTGCTTCTGGGGGTTAAACGCAAACTGCAATTGCAAACATCCTGTTTCCATGCCAGGTATAAGGAGTGCAGAGGAGACTGAATCTAATTTTGATTTTAAATCCATGACTCATAAAGCCATGGAACACTTGCAATGTTTAGAAAACAATTGAATACATTATGAGTATATCATTGATGCACCTCAGTTCTTCACAGCACATTGCAAATTTGCCTTACATTTGTAGGCTGGATTTAAATGAATGCCCTCAGCAAACTGGCACAGGATTTAATAAATACTTATTGCAACAGACGTGAAGTCAGATGCCAGTGTAGGCTGGTATAAACAATATATACTGTACCATATGTCTGGCAATATTTTCTGGCATTTATTGCTGCTGAAACTTCTTCCAGCTGTCATCTGACTGATGTAAAGAATTTTTTGTGATACGTGTGGCTGTTCTTTGCATGAACAAAGCAGAATTACATTGATATAGCAAATATGCAAAAAATGCATTGTTTCAAAGTTGATTCCTTTGTATTAAATTATAATCTAAAATGACTATCATTAAATGGGAAAAAGCTGTTCACAGTATTTTCATTAATATTATTTACAGTAGGCTGCAGTGGTGTAGTGGCACAGTGGCTAGCATTGTTGCCTCACAGCATGAGGTTCTCTGGTTCGATTCTTGGCTGGAGTGCCTTCTGGGTGTAGTCTGCATATTATCCTTGCAGATGAGTGAGCTTTAAAAAAGTGTAGTCTGCATATTATCCCTGCAGTCGAGTGTGCTTTAAAAAAAGACATGCAGGTAGGTCTGTGCATGTGCCTTCTTTGAAGTTTGGACAACAGATTGGCAACTTGGCACCATATAAACTCCACTGCCAATCAATCTGTGGACTGGTGAATCGCTGTGGCAACCCCTAACCAGGAAAAGTCAAAAGACAAGTATTGCATAGATACTGTTTACATGCTTGAAAGGTGTGGGCTTATCAGTCTGAGACTCAAACTCTAGATTAATGTCAACCCATGAGACATTTTGCTGTACCTTAATAGCACATGGATTTGCCTCTGTAATCATCCCACATGAACCTACCCCTTTTTTCTATCACTATCCTCTCTATTCCTCCCTTCCCTACTACCATAACTCACTTAACTGTTCTGTATTGTACAATTACTCTATGCGAAGATAACCGAATGTGTTATGTAAATTTGTTTAAATGTTTTATTGTATATTTCTTTGCTATGTTTTTTTCTTCAATGTTATAATGCCTCTTACTATATTGTACTGTGGAGCTTTATCCACATTTGTTTAACTGTTTTATTGTAACATTTTCACTGTATTCATCTTCAGTTTTGTAAATTTTCTTGATTACTTCTGCTGTGGAACTTTTCTCCCCAAGCCTCCACTGAAAAAGGACTTTTGCTCAGATGGACTATCCCGGTTAACAAATGTCAAATAAATAAATAAATTTCCATTCATTACAATGGCTTTCAATCAAAACATTTTAGCATTTTCAGTCCTTTCTTCAGTTTTAATATCATTGTGAGCTTAATAAATGCCTTACTGACCAGCCCTTTCTGTTCCAGTAAAGATAGCAGCTGCTTATGTAAGGAAAAACTGCATAGTAAAAATGAATAAACCATCATAAATAAATAAATAATAAAATAGATGGTAGGTAAAGCAGAAAAGGTAGCAAAAAAAATCTACCAATAAAATGGGTGCAGCACCATCTCCAGTCAAAAGAGACATATTTGATTCATTGATTCAGATGTTTGCTTTCCTAGCTAAACTTGTTCCTTTCTTTCTTTCCTTTATGCTGTATGCTACTAGTCAGTTACCTGAATATGACAAATGCACGCAGTCATTTCCTTATTGACAATAACTACAAAAAGAAACATTGTTGACATCACATTAAGCATTTTGAAATTAAATATGTAAATCAAGGTTTAGGTACACCTGAAATGGTTCTGAATACGTAGCATAAGACTTGCTTTCACACACTTCTATACATACACACACACACACACACACACACACACACACACACACACACACACACACACACACACAGATATACACATCTGAATTTGTATGTGTGTGTGCGTGTGTGCGTGTGTGCGTGTGTGTGTGTGTGTGTGTGTGTGTGTGTGTGTGTGTGTGTGTGTGTGTGTGTGTGTGTAAATATATATATATGAGTTTATTTCAAAATATGGAGGTCACATAAGTCAGTACTTTTCCGTTATCGGCGAAACAGTTTGCATGACCGCTATATAACCTGTAGGAAGTCAACATTTTTGCCCTTCTATGTTCCAAACAGTATTTCTCATCTTTTCTTGGGGTTTTGCAGTTTGACGTTTCATAACAAGAGGCATGCAAGTACTTTTTTAACAATTACAGTTTGTAGTTTTGCTTATTATTGTTTGGGAATGTCAAGAAAATGCCATTGTTAAAAAGATGCTTGCATACCTCTTAACTGCACGTTCCAGTTTTGCAGTCATACAAAGGTCATTTACAGGCTGTTTCACTTTGAAAGACTGTGTCACGCATTTGTGAATTCTTTTTTCCCCCTTAATCTTGTAAAGTAGTACGGAATCATATTACCACAGCCAACTAACTGTACTTTTTTAACTTGTGACAAAAGAGTTGCTAACTGTGAGTTGGGCTTCGTACTTGCCGTTGTTTCTTACTGTTGCTGATATTCCTATTTCTTCCATATTTTGGAGGTGGAAGGCTGAGCAGTATGGATGTGTGTTGCCAGTGAATGTGAAGAAAAAAAACCCCTCTTACATGCCTTAAAGAAGAACAACATATTGACAATATCTGTATTTCAGGTATGTACCACCATTCTACGAAGGAGGGGAAGTGTTACAAAAGGGAAATTAAAGGGCATCATCTGATTATGTTGCAGGGGTAATAGGGGTGAAGGGATTAACAGCCACCAACAACAAGAAACATACTTTTGTACAATACCTGTGTGCATCAGAAGCGTAACAAAACGTATTGCATGCACGTAGTAGTGTCAGCAATGAAAAGTAAAGGTACGTTGACATTGTCATTTTCCTGCTCATCTTAATACAGTGAAACAAAACATGTTTACGAAAATGAAATAAATGGATTTCTATTTAAAAAGATCAACAGCGCTGCAAATACAACATTCCAAGTGCTCATTTGAAGTGTTGCCCGATAACAGAAAAGTACCCATAAGTCAAACATCAAAACACTGATCCCAAATATTCAAAATGCAAAACACTGCAGGTTTTTTATTCTTTTTTTATTTATTTATTTATTTATTTTGCAGAACAGCAAGCTCCCTGCACCTCCCAACCCCATTTGTTATATTAAACCATCTGCAGGAAAAGAGCAAATTCTCAATCCCCACTGTACGGTAACCTCCCACAAAGTAAGGCTGGCATTCTGTGATCATTTGATTATCCTATTTATATATATATAGTGTATATATATATATATATATATATATATATATATATATATATTTATATATATATATATATATATATATATATATAAACGAGAAAGATCCTTGAAGTGAGGTGCAACTGTATTCCAGCCTTAGGGTGTAAGATGTTTTCCACCCTTAAGGACAAAAATATTAAACTACAGGGAAAACTATTACTTCTTGAGCAATGAAGGTACTGGCTAAGACACTTTAAAATCAGGAAAAAAAGAACCATGAATTGTAACCAGTCTCAGTTGAGATTTTAAAGTAACCAAGTACTTACAACTTGTTTAGAAATGTATAACAACTTGTTTAGAAATTGATACTTCCTTATAAGTTCATAGGTTAGTACTAAGCTAACTGCCCTTGCGAGCCATTTTTAAGCCTAGCTAATTATTCTTTGTGAGATTCAAACCCTGGAACTTGTGTTTGTAAGGCAAACGCCTTAACCATTAGGCCACCCTACCAACCCAATGAAAAATAAAAGATACAAATTAGATGAGTGCTTTAGCCCTTCACAGAGCTTCATCAGATCTAATTCCAGTTTCTATAACCTGCAGTATTTACATGCCTTAACACATAGTTCATTGTCTGTTCACTCTATCTGGAGTCATTAATGTAAGCCATGGACTGTGTGACCATGTTAAAGTAGGATAGGTCTCATCCTTCATCCCTGTTCTGGATATCTACTCCTAATAGTAGATGTTATGGTTTATGTGCTGTATTCATATCCAGTTAGCTAGTGCCTAATTGATACAAGCACTTTCTATAACTATTGTCACTGGCTATACACATCCATTAGTGCATCATCTTATCTGTGATATGATAAGTAAATGTCATCTGCCATATTTACAATAGGTAACAAGTACCAACAAATACATGACAACCAGTCAAGTTATAACCCTTATGTATTATACTCTTATAATCATAAGTTCAGTTTGTCAGGACCATGCTGGGAACTATTTAGCTGCCCCAGGGACTGGGTGCACCTCCCTTGTATCCTTTACGTCAGATAATGCGTCTCCCTGCCTATGAAAGAATGGATATAACTATCTAGTATATAGCAATTACAAATGTGTGCCAACACCCATGCAAGGGCACTTCATGTGCTAGGTCTAAGATAAAGGACAGAATTATATGCCAATAAACTGAAAAGAGTTAAATGTGACCAACTCCTGTTTCACTGTGCTCCATCTAATGATAAATTATGTTAAAACAAGTAAGTTATAAGAGAGAGACATATGCCTCTCAGCTGTACAGACCTTTACAGAATGTTCACATTTTGCCTCATATTTTTGGTCTGTTTCTCATAAAATTGTGGTTTTCTGGCAAATCATTGAGGGTTGAAGTGGCTTGTTTTTACCTGGCTGAGGAGTGGTGATTTATCACTGTGACAGCAGAAATTCCCTGAGGCTCCAAAAGCAGAATAAGTTCTTTTGTACATTTATTTCATTGAATTGTGGGAGATTACCATACAGTGGGGATTGAGAATTTGCTCTTTTCCTGCAGATGGTTTATATAATAAATGGGGTTGGGAGGTGCAGGGAGCTTGTTGTTCTGCAAAAAAAAAAAAAAAAAAAAAAAGAATAAAAAACCTGCAGTGTTTTGCATTTTGAATCTTAACCCTTATAGTTGTGCAAAACATCTAATCTACTACATTTTGCACTGTCATAAAGCTTTTTTTGCTGTTTCACTGCATTTTTGTGCTGTTTTATACTGTCTTAAAAGTATTCACATTGCTAGATAGTGTTTCATTACTGTAATTGCATGTTTATTTAATTACTTATTTCATACTGAGAGTTGTATTTTCTGTTTGTGAGTGCTCAATCTGTGCTTTTCTGTGTATTCTTTGTGAGGTTTCTGTGTTCTAGTCAGGCAGCATAGTCTGGATAGAGGCCTGCTGTATCCAGGCCTGGTTGTTTGGCTTGTTGAGTTTTCTGTGTTTCTGGCAGCCATCATATGCTGGTAGGGGATTGTCTTCTCTGTCAGTGAGACTAACAGGGCTGCATGACCTTCTCTAGCATAAGTGATTCGTTGAAAGTGGAGGGGCTAGAAGGATTGGGTAGTAATTCAAGCTTCTAGATTCTTCTATCTTTTCTGGTATTTGATCCCTGTGTATGCAGGGGGCTGTACTTGTTTTTACCAGGCTGAGGAGTTGTGATTCATCACTGTGACATAGCAGAAATTCCCTGAGGCTCCAAGAACAGAATACGTTTTTTTACATTTATTTCATTGAATTGCATTTCTTAATGCTTATAATTGTGCTATACAGCTAATCTACTACATTTTCCACTGTTGCAAAGCTTGTTTTACTGTTTCACAGCATTTTTGTACTGTTGTATACTGTTTTAACTGTATTTTCATTACTAGATAGTGTTTCATTACTGTAATTGCATTTTTATCGAATTACTTAACTGTAAGCTGCTTTTTCATACTGAGAGTTGTATTTTCTGTTTGTAAGTGCTCTATCTGTGCTTTTCTGTGCATTGTTTGTGAGGTTTCTGTGTTCTAGTCAGGTAGCATTGGCAGGATAGAGGCCTGCTGTATGCAGGCCTGGTTGTTTTGCTTGTTGAGTTTCCTGTTTCTGACAGTCATCTTATACTGGTAGGGGCTTATCTTCTCTGTTAGTGAGAGTAACAGGGCTACCTGACCTTCTCTAGCACAAGTGAGTCATTGAAAGTGCAGGGGCTAGCAGGACTAGGCAGTAATTGAGCTGCTAGATTCTTCCATCTTTTCTGGTATTTAAACCCTGTGTATGCAGGGGCTGTGCTTGTTTTCACCAAGTTGAGGAGTGGTGATTCATCACTGTGACATAGCAGAAATTCCCTGAGGCTCCACGAGCAGAATAAGTATTTTTTTTACATTTATTTCATTGAATTGCACTTCTTAACACATATAGTTGTGTTATACAGCTAATCTACTACACTTTGCACTGTTAGAAAGCTTTTTTACTGTTTCACTGCATTTTTGTACTGTTTTATACTGTTTTACTTGTATTTTCATTCCTAGATAGTGTTTCATTACTGTAATTGCATTTTTATTGAATTACTTAACTGTAAACTGCTTTTTTATACTGAGAGTTGTATTTTCTGTTTGTAAGTGCTCTATCTGTGCTTTTCTGTGTATTTTCTGTGAGTTTTCTGTGTTCTAGACAGGTAGCATAGACTGGATAGAGGCCTGCTGTATCCAGGCCTGGTTATTTTGCTTTTTTTGAGTTTCCTGTGTTTCTAGCAGCCATCTTATCCTGGAAAGGGCTTGTCTTCTCTGTTAGTGAGAGTAACAGGGCTGCCTGAACTTCTCTAGCATGAGTGATTCATTGAAAGTGCAGGAGCTAGCATGATTGGGTAGTAATTTAAGATTCTAGATTCTTCCATCTTTTCTGGCACCTAAACCCTGTATTTGCAGGGTGTTGAGCTTGTTTGCTTGTCGCACACTGCCACTGCACTGTTTTAACCCATTGCGAGGTATCTTAGTTGCATTTTTTTCCTTTACCAGCACCCCTATGTAACTGACGCCCTCCTTGCAACTACTATGTTGATTTTATCCAGCCCTACTCACACCTATAGGTACTCTATTCTGATAGTACCCACTCTACCAACCTTGACCTATCTTCCACAGATTCTGACAACCATGAACGGACAATTTCCTATGGTTTCTCCTGCTAGTGTGGTTGATATGGGCATCCTGAGACAGTGTGGCAACTGCCTCATGTACACAGACAACCCTCTTCTTCTACCACCTAGGAACACAATATGTGAGAGACGCAATTACATTAAGAACCTAGAATCCTTGCTGTCTCAATCACAAACCAGTACATCTGGCACTGAGAAGGTTGTCTGCACAAACACCACAAACACCACACGTCTAACACCATCCATACCTGTACAATACATTCCTACATATGTGGAGGTTCTTAACAAAAACATACCTAAACAAAATAGACCTCTGATGCAAAAGCACACACACACATCACAATGCACCACACCAAGCACCACACATAGTACACATGCCTGTGTCTCACAGCCTCTATGGCCCAGCCACAAACCCAACATACTAGTCATAGGACACTCTATCATGAGACACACAGATGTGCCCCTCACCAGGCTATACAAGGGGAAGGTCATGGTAAGTTGTTTGTCCAGTGCTAGAATCTGCCATATCACTCATACACTCAGATATCTCAACAACAGGTGCTGTTATGACTCTGTCATGTCATAGTCCATGTTGGTGTGAATGACTTGAGACGTATCTCTCTGGACTACATGAAGAGAGACATGATTGAGCTTGCTGAATATGTGTCCTAGGCAGGTATGTTACTAGTCTTAAACAGCATCCTACCATCAACCAGAGTGATGCCTCAATACAAACAGAAAATGACTGACTTTAACAATTGGCTTAGTTTCTGGTTTCATTCCAAGGAGATCAACTACCTGACAGCCTGGGAGGACATGATTGACAGACAACAATGCTTTGCCAGAGATGGCCTTCATCTGTCTCCCCTGGGCTTCAGGCTTCTGGCAAAGGTTCTTGCTTCCCCCATAGTGTCTTTTTTAGGAAAAGTCATGAGGACAAAATTACCAACGTGAAAAATTCTTCTAAATGAAATTTAAAGGTCATGCTACCAAAGGCTAGGAGTCTTAACATGAAACTGCATTCATTGCAAGTATTTCTCAGCCTGAAAGATGGTGACATTTGTGCAGTCATTGAAACCTGGTTCAAAGCTGCGGGGAGCACCCTGGCCTTACCAGGTTACTTGTCCTACCATACTTTCAGACCCCAAACAGAGGGCTACAAAGCCAAAAGAGGCAGAATTTCAATATTATTAAAAGACATATACACCTCAAAGCTGGTCATACAGTAGGACACACAGGAGATACTCCAAGTGCAGTTAACTGTTGACAAAACATCTATTCAAATCATAGCTAGTTACAGACCCCCAACCATGACTCAGGAGGCCCACTACACCTATCTGGACTTACTTGAATCCATCAAGATTCAACCCTCTGCCCTGATCCTGGGCAACTTTAACTACCCATCCATAGGGTGGAAGATCTATTCTAGCTCAAACACAAATGCCTAGAGATTCCTCAACTTCATCAATGCCAATGCATTAGATCAGCTGGTTGACACCCCCGCAAGAGGTGAAAATATCCTGGACCTGGTAGTAACAAACATGAGTAGCCACTGTAGCATCCCTACAGTGTCATCTTCCTTGGCAAGATCGAGCCATAAAGCAATCACTTTTGAAGTCACCATCTCCCCTGCCCCCCCCCCCCCCCCCTTGCCAGGGTCAAACAAAAAAAAATTTCCAAAGCTTTCTACAACCTCCTGAGAACAGGTGGAAGCAGCTTTACAGCTACCATCCCTTCAGTTGGAACAAGCACTAATAACCAAGCACACACCAAAAAATTATAGGAGCACCTATATAGCTGCATGGACTCAATAAATCATCTTCCTCAAGGAAGAGAAAACCTGTCTGGTGGACAGCAGCAATAAACAGATTCTATAATAAAAGGAAACAATTGCTGTCCAGGACCAAGAAGGAGTAGGTGCCAAGTTGGAAGCAATCTCTCCTTTGTCTGAATAAGCAAATAAGTTCACTGGTGAAATCCTCTAAGGCTAACTTTGAGTCCAAATTGGCCACATCCACCAAGGACAATCACAAGGCTCTCTTTGCATGCATTTGCAATCTCAAAGGTAACTCCCAAATATGATTTGAATTGGTGGTCAAGAATACCACATACACAAATGTCATAGATATAGCCAACCTGTTGGCAGACAAGTTCAGTGAAAACTTCATCTCCCTGTCCCCATCATCGGTAAACCAAAACATCCCCAGAGCCAGCCCCCTCACCAGGGAGCAGGTCATTAATGCCCTCTCAAAGGCAAAAAATACAACCTCCATGGGACCCGAGAAAATCCCTGGCTGTGTCCTACATGAACTCAGGTGGAGCTCTCAGCACCACTAGACACCCTATTCAACCAAAGCCTGTGCACCAGCTTCATCCCAATAGAATGGATGACAGCCACTGCCATCCCTCTACTAGAGCGTCCGCTGACCCAGCCAGTTATAGGCCCATCAGCCTAACTAACCTGATCTGCAAGGCCATGCAGCGCATTATCATGAACTTTATAAACAAGGACACTGGCAACCTCCAAACACTTTATCCCACACAGTTTGGTTTTGTCAAAGGGGGATCATACCTGTTAAACTTGGTCACCTTCTTTGAAACAGTCACCAAAGCCATGGATGAAGGGAAGACAGTGCACACCGCCTACCTTGACCTAGCCAAAGCATTCAACACTATTCCTCACTCAGGCATTATAAATAAACTCTCCCAGCTGGGCATCGACCTATATGTTACCTGATGGGTAGCTAACTGGCTCACTGATAGAACCCACTCAGTCAAAATAGGGCAAGCCACCTCTAGTTGTAAACTCGTAACAAGTGGCATACCCCAAGGATCAGTCTTTGGGCCTCTACTGTTTGGGATATACTTTTCTGAGGTGAAAGCCAAAACTAGTGATTTGTGGCTGACCAAGATGACTGCAAGTTTTGCACTGCCATAAATACTCCTAGTGATGTGAATGTCCTCCAAGAAGGCCTTACCCAAACTAATGACTGGTGCCAGAAGCATGGCCTCAAACTGAATGCCAAGAAATGCATCATTATCCCCTTTGGGGAAAATAGTGTCCCCACTAATTATCACATTAATAACAGCGTACTAAGCATGCAATCAGTCATGAGGGACTTAGGGACCCAAGTTGATAGCAGCCTGACTTTTGACCACCACATTGCCTCTGTTGTATGGAAGGCTTTCTACATGGCCCACCTCATAAGTAAGGGTATTTCATCCAGGAACAAGGAAGTCATAACATCCCTGTACTCCTCCCTTATCAGATCCATTATCGAGTACAATTCCCCCTTCGGCATGTACCCTGCCGAGCACATGCAGCAGTTGGAGAGACCACCAAGGTTCCTGACCAGGAGAATCCAGGGTCTCAAACAACTGTCTTATACAGATAGGCTAAAAGCCTTGTCCCTCTACTCAGTTTCATACAGACTGCTCAGAGGTGACCTGTATCTAGCGTACAAGGCCATCTCAGACTCAGCCTTGATGGAGTTGCTGCATATCCGTAAATCAAACTCCACTCGTGCAACCCACATGCAAGGCCTCAACCTGGTCTGTGACATTAACAGAACTTGTTGGTGGGATAGATTTGAGTCCAAATGATCCCCCATCTGTGGAACATACTCCATCTTCATGTCAAGCAGAGTACCTAACTAGCCCTCTTTAAGAGGGAACCTGGACAACTAGATGGGAAACAGAAAATATACCCCCTGGAATCCCACCTGTGTCCCTGCTGGAGAGGGAAAACAGGTGCTGACTTTGTGGGAACATGGGTGAAATTCTTGGCTAGGCTTATAAGGGTCCCCAGGCCAATAGCCTGGTATCATGTCCCTCTCTTGAGGCCTTTTTCCCCCCATTATTTATGGCTTTGTCCATACTTCTTGCTCTAAGCAGTAAAGAGGTATGGGTAGACAGCAACATGTGTCATAAATCATATTTAATGTTTTGAAGACAAATTAATCCAGTATTATGATAGTCATGGAAGATGCTACAGATGTAACCCCTATCATGCTGGTACATGCTGTTTCCACCATCGGAATTAGTGAGCCTGCAATATGTTTATATTGTACCAGTGCCTGTTGTATGGGCCTTTGCAGAGTTGTCTAGGGGAAGTGAAACAAAATTACTATTTGGACTGTCTAATCCATGTTAATATACTGTAGACATACCTCTCAACTGTATAGATTTTTGAAGAATATACAGATTTTTGCCTCATATTTTTGGTCTATTTTTCATAAAAGTGTGATTTTCTGGCAAATTGTTGGTAGTGCATTAAAGATTGAAGTCAGACAATAGTGACAGACATTTGAATTTCAGATTTCATACCCTTCAGAAACTCCATGCTAATGCAAATTCTGTTATTCTACCAATTTATTAAGTTTGTAGGAGCAATAGTTAAAAATGTTTCCTATTTTTGGGCCTTTTAGCCCCCCCATTATTTATGTCTTTGTCTAGATGTCTTGTTCTAAGAGGTTAAGAGATATGACTGTAGAATCCATTTAACTGCTAAAATAAAGATCTGACACCCTAGAGGATGACAGTATTTCAAAAAGACTATTAATTTACACTTCTGAATAAACTACAATAAAAGGAGATCTTTACAAATAAGTAGACGTTATTGTTATTGTTGTAACGCAGCCCAAATGCCAGTGCAGCTTCATTTCCCCAATATGTTGTGGAAATGATTCATTGTCTAAGCTGAAGAAGAGGGGCAGATGACAATCGTGTTTCATACCTGTCCTAAAAGGAACATACTCTAACATGAATGGCCTTATGGAACTGCTGTGAAATAGATATTATATAAAGACAATGTTATGTCTGTAAATTGTATTGAGAATTCAGTTTTCTTCAGATCTAAACTCTTGAATTTCCAGTGAATAGTGTCATAAGCTCTTTCCTGAAGCTAAGGTAAATAAACATCTTCCCCATAAGAATAGTATCACCTTTCTGCATGTTATTAGATGAGCTAAATGATTTCTTTCTTTGTCCAATCCTGATATTGTTTTGCTTAAATCAGGATCTAATATTACTATACAAAATGCACTTTATGTGACCCATAACATTTTGGTATTCAAGGCATGGTTCTGATGTATATGTTCAATTTCTTTGAGTTCTTCTATAAGTTATGGCTCAGAATAATTTAAGGTTTCCAGATACACCAGTATTATTCAGTTTTCAGGATGTGATGTTTTAAAATATTTTTATTGAGCATGAAGGACAAAACTAATAAGAAATTATGGATGAAGATAAAGCAATTGTGTTGCATTATTAAAGAGAATGCCAGATACTGTCTATGTATTCTGCTGCCCACGTTATATAACATGAAACAGAGGGAAATAAGTTTGTTTATACATTTATTTATTTATTTATTTATTCATGTGTCGCTTCTTCTTATATATTGAAATGTTTAGTCTACCTGTTAATTACTTAAGGAACAGCTGACAGCTCATGATTTCTAAAAGCTGATGAGTCTGACTTACTAGATAAACAGTCAGTGGCTCACGTTGCTAATCATTACCCTCCTTTTAAATGTACTTTTACTTTGACTATGTTGTCAAGTTTCCCAATGCAAGGTGAAAATAAATATTGGAAGTTGTAATGCCACTACTATTGAATGTGAATGTAGAAAAACAGAACGACCCATTTCATTTCCATATAAAGTACCACTTTAGCATTTGAGTATGATTTTTAATTGAAATTGCTGTACCTCTGAGTCTTCTCAAAACATGATGACACACGTTAATGGAAGGCCAGATCTATGTATTGTAAGGTGTTCATTTGGTGATGTCTGTTTTTTCAATCTAGACAGAATATTAAAGGATAAGTCATCTTTAACTAAACAAATAATACAAATGCAATCCACTGACACAAAATAAAACAATCTAAATGGTCACAGTCTATTATTGTATCAATAATCAGCCAACTAATAATTTGCGATTTGCAATCTTCTAATAGGCTCCTCAAAATCAGTTCTCCTTAGCTACTTATTGGCAGTATCTTTACAAATGTGTTAGGTGGATAGGAAAATAATTTTACCAGTAATTTCCACCAGCTTTGCAGCAACACTGCATTTATATGACAGGCGGCATGATCTATGTACTCTAAAAGCACAAAATTGGGAACCAATATTAAACAGACAGGCAAAAAGCCACATAATGAAAAGTCATCACTATCTTGGAATCTGTCTTGATTCCCTTTCTAATAGGAACTTTGTTTTCTCTTGTAAAGAAGAACACTGTTAGAAGGTGTGAGCTATTTGTATATTTAGAACAATAAAAAGAGAGTGATAGTAGACGATTTCATATTACACTATGAATGAATTGCTTACCCAAGCAATGTCTTGCAAGAATGAAATCTGTAAATGGTAGGAAGGAAGAAAGACAACCAGCAAAAAGCAAAGATAGAAAGAGATGGACAATAAGAAGAGAAACAAGTTTTAAATCCCTAATGATTGAGATGTCTTATTGTGTCAATAGGACAAGATAATTTGACATGTACAGTACTCTCTGCATGCAGAATTGCTTTTTTGTAAACTAAAGAAAACTTATTCTATATCTCCCTAATGCTGCAAACAAGTTCTCATAACAATGCAGTAACTTCACTTCAACTGATATGATTAGACAAGCAACAAGACACACACATTACGATATATTTTAGTTCATAAAGTCATAGCTTTGTAGGTAAGTATTAGGCTAGCTGCCCTTGCAGGTGATTTTAAGCTTATCCAGTTTCCCTTTTCTGCTCAAATTAACCAATCCCATTTGGTTACAGAGTGGTCTTAACTATCTCATGGTTGATAATTATACATTACTCCTAATGACAACTGTGATTATTCCCTAGATAATTTGAAGTGACCCATGCATGGGATAAAGCATTTAGGAGCTGCCTTTGTCCAATAGTAGTACAGGGGGCAGTCCTGGGGTAAATTCTTTGTTTCCCATCCATAGATCCAAATTGTATTTGAATATAGTCAGAGATGGTTAAATAAAGCTTGCACTTTAAAGTATGGCAGTGGAAACAACAAACATGATCATTTATTTAAATGTGTATCACTACCTTAGGTGATCTTTGGGTGGCTTCAGCCAACAATAACGATCTAGGAGTCCTCATATGGTCACATCCTCTTTGAGTACCCTCTTAATGCTTGACAGCTGAACACTTAGAAGTATGTAACTACTTTAGAACAGAATGGTTTTAAGAGAAAGAAAAGGCAGGAAAGCAAGGAAGAGAATGATGAAAAAGGGGGGGACAGAAAGGGAAAGGCAAATTTAAGGACAGCCGCTGACTTGGTATAGATAGGGTAGAGATATGCAGTCTCATGCAATCTGATTTATAAGTCTTAACAATTCCCAATTTTTTGTAAAACTAGAGTAGTATTGGTGCTGCCCCAGAAGTATGGCACAATGCTTATATAAATTAAATCAGTTGCTGAAAATAATTTTAGTGTCATCAATGACCAAATATTATTTAATAGTACTGGAGATCTATTTTGTGCGTAGGTACTGTTTTAAATTTATTTGACTGACTAGAATGTATTTTCTCTTACTGCTCATTTTATCATATGTGTTCTAAAATGATACAAATTATACGAGGACATCTTTACCAATAATATAAATTAGCTGCGTGGAGTAAAGCATGATATACCAAAACCACTATGAAGCTGTATCTTTTAACACAACATTCTTCAACAAATAAAAGCATCTGACTTACACCACAGTGCAGATATGCTATTAGTAACAGTGTATTATGCATTATTGATGGTAAATAAATACAAAAATCAAAACTTTTGATATTTTAAGGCAAGATGTATCATCTCATAAAATTCTTGCAATTTTTCTTCTCTCTCTTCCATCATACTATTGATGCAATGCATAGTCAATAGTAACTCTAAATAACAGAACCTAGCTCTCTGCTGTTTCCAGTTCTGATAAAAGTAGAGCAGGGCTAAGCTTTCATGTTTGATTAAACAGGTAATACACAGTAATAATCCATAGAAAAGCAAATGCAGGCCAAAGGACTCCTCAAAGAAGAAGCGATAAATCCACTTTATTTATACAGCAGTAAAAGGTTAGCGCTTTCGTCCCTAAAACAAACTAGGAACATCATCAGACAAATAAAAAATGTTCCAACAGATTTTTAAATCTTGTAACCTAAAGTGCATGTGTAGTGACATCACAAACCACACCTCTAAACTCAACTAAACCACACCCCTGGTTCATGACATGTATACAGCCTTCCTTAAGAGAAAATACCTGAATGAATGACTTAAGTATAAAATGTAATGTATAAGATAACATATCAAGCATTTTAAAATTGTAAACAAATATAAATACTAAACAGACACTGTTAAAATGCATATCTAATAGACATAAATAAGTAAAAAAGCATATTTTTTTCTGTTAAAAACCTAATGCAAACATACTTGTAAAATACTTATAAAATCAAGTATTTACATAAAAGTAATGTATATATGTAAATGTGGATTCACTTTAGAAGCTCGAATTCCCAAAATCCCAAACTTCATATGGTCGAGACTATAAGTTTGATTTCTGGAAACTCAAACTCCTAAAATGAAACATAAAAAAAAAAAAAAAAAAAAAAAAAGTCAAACATCGCTTTTGCAGGGGGGCTTTGCCCCCCTGCATGCCCCATGTGGGGGGCTGTGCCCTCCACCCCCTACATAAATATACCAACTCAGAGATCTCGCTACAGTGGGGGAAAAGGGAAATCTCCCATTCCGCGCTGTATGCGGAAGCGCAAAATGGGAGATTTCCCATTTCCTGTCAACATCACAAAAAAAAAATGAAAACATTACTTAGACACAGAGCATACAGACATCCTTGCCTCTGTGTGCAAGTGATGTTTTAAGGTAAGTAAAGTGTTATTTTTTAACACTTTACACATTCAAGTTACTGAAAGCTCGAGCATATGGTCTCGACCATATGCAATTCGAGCTTTCAGTAATTCGATTATGTAAAGTGCTCCCATGTAAATGTATATAAAAATCAGGTGTCATCTATTCAAGGCTTTTTATTTTAAAACACTTGAAATAGAAACAGCCTCATTCAACCCAGGCCAAACCTTGGCATTTAAGCGCAACTGCCATATCAATTCTTGTCTTTCCAGTAGCAGTGGCCATGCAACCCCCCCCCCCCCCCGTTATTCACTGATACACTGTCCAACACTATAAATCTAAAATTGTGTCCACTGTTTTCTTTAACATGTTTTGCCAAGGAATTAAACTCACGTTCATCTCTGATGTCTCTCATATGTTCCCCAATGCGGTGTTTCAACTTACGTTCAGTTTTTCCTATGTAGAAAGACATGCATTGGGAACACTTAACACAATAAACCACTTTTTCTGAGTTACAACAAAATTTACCCAACATTTTGTAACTCGTCCCATTAATATTAATTTAATTCACTGGCAAAATATATGGGCAAAACTTGCACCTACCACACTTAAACATGTATCCTGCTTTTTTTTTTGGGTGTTTAGATTTTCAAAAAGGCATTTCAAATCCTTGCCCTTTTTATAAACACAGACTGGGCATTCACCTACATGTTTCATGATATCCCTGTCTGTACTCAATAAACTCCAGTTCTTATTAAGTGTTCTTTTAATAAAGTGGCTGTCAGCAGAGAATGTTGTGATGAATATGGCACTATTGTCAAACTTGGTTTTATTATTCTCTTTGTTTGTTACCACGTCCAAACATGTTATGTCTATTGTTGATGGAGCATGGTAGGATTCTGCCACCATTCCATCTAACAGTAGATTTTGGTCAGTAGGTCCATCCCCAATAATGCCCTAAAATGTCCATTTTGTCTCTTTGTAATGACTTAGGTTCATAGGTAGGTACTACGCTATCTGCCTGAAGGCATTTATAAGCCTAGCCAGAATGTGTTGGCTTTCACCACCCCCTTAGATTAGTTCCCTGTGCCTCTGTCCAGCAGAGTCATTGAAGTGATCCCTGGGGTAAACTTTCTGTTTCCCATCCACTCATCAAGGTTTCTCTTGAAGAGGGTTAGTGAGGAGCTCTGCCTAACGTATATTGGAATCTTGTTCCAGAGCATGAGAAGTCTCTGGGACAGGAATCTATCCCTCCAGCATGTCCTACTTATTGTTGTGGTGAGGTTTAGATCCCTGGACCATGTGGCTTGAGGGGATATGGTTTTCTTTAGGTGGAGCATGTCCATCAATACTGGGTTGGACATGGTTTTATATGTCAGGCAGAGATCACCTCTGAGTAGGCGGTATGCAACCGAGTACAGCTGGAGTTTCTTCAGTCGAGCTGCATAGGGCATCTGCTTGAGGCCAGTGATCCTCTTGGTGAGGTACTTCTGTGGTCTTTCCAGTTGTTGCAGGTGTCTTGTAAGGTACATCCCAAATGGGGCATTGTACTATATGATGGGTCTGATGAGTGATGCATAGAGGGGCCCAATGACCTCTTTTGATCTGGATGCAAACTCTTTTGTGATTAGGTGGGCCACATAGAAGGATTTTCTAACCACTTTGGTAATGTGTTTATCAAAGGAGAGGTTACTATCTACTTGGGTCCCCAGATCCCTTATTACGTCTTCTGTATTTAGGGGGCTACCACCTATGTGGTAGATTGTGGGTACTCTGTTTTTTCCAAAGAGGATGACTATGCACTTTTTGGCATTTAGCTTGAGGCCATGGTTTTGACACCAGATATCTTTCTCAGTGAGACCCTTTTAAAGGATGTCTGTGTCAGCCGGAGAGTCAATTATAGTCACTAGTTTGCAGTCGTCTGCGAACTTGGTCAGCCATAGTCCTCCTGTGCTTGCCTGTACCTCTGAGAAGTATATGTCAAACAGGAGGGGTACTAGGACTGAGCCCAGGGGAATGCCACTTGTAACCGGTTTAGAGTCAGACCTAGCTCCCGCAACTCTTACCATGTGGGTTCTGTCCGTGAGCCAGTTGGCAACCCATCTCATGATGTAGGGGTTTATGTTCAGGCTGGTGAGCTTATCTATAATACCTGAGTGGTGAATGGTGTTGAAGGCCTTTGCGAGGTCAAGGTAGCCTGTGTGGACCACCTTTCCCTCGTCTATAGGCTTGGTAACTGTCTGAAAGAAGTCCACCAGGTTTAGGAAGCATGATCTGCCCTTAACAAAGCCGAACTGGGTAGGGTCCAGTGTTTGGAGGTTCCCAATGTCTCTGTTAATGAGATCCATGATGATGCACTCCATAGCTTTGCAGACCAAGCTTCCATCACTACTTCTTGAATTAAATCTCTAGGGTAACCCCTCTTTAGGAACATATTTTTTTAATTTATTACATTCTAAAAGAAAACTTTCCCACAATGTTGCCATCCTTGCAGCTCTAACGAATTGCCCTTTCAAGACAACTCTTTTCTGGGTGTGAGGATGGTTGCTGTCATAATGGAGAAAACTATTACAATATGTTTCCTTTCAATATATCTCAGCCACAAACTTTTTATGTGTACTGTCCTTAGAAATAAGGACATCCAAAAAAGGTATATTTGTTTTACTTTTATTGCTAGTGAATTTTAGGAATTCACTAGTTTGGTTGATGTACATTAAAAACCTGTCTAAAACATTTTTAAGACTTTTACTGCCTACCCCCCACCCCCAATCACAAACTTGGGGTAGCAAGACTTTTACTAAAAGCAGAATAAATGTAACCAACAGCAACCAGGGACTATCTTACAATGCAGAAGATGATGAAACATTTTTAGACAAAGAACAACTCCAAGTGTTGAGACGCTCGGAACAGTTAATGAACCAACAAGAAACAGATGCTTGGTGCCAGAGCCATGTGCTCAAGCTCAATGCCAAGAAATGTATAGTTATCCCCTTTGGGAAAAAACATGTGTCCATGAATTACCATATAGGTGGCAGTACACTAAACACCGAAAGTTTGATAAGAGACTTAGGGACACAGGTGGACAGTGGTCTCACCTTCGATAACCACATCACCACAACAGTCAGGAAATCCTTCTATGTGGCACACCTCATCACTAAGGGCTTTTCATCCAGAAAAAAGGAGGTCATTGTCCCACTGTATTCATCCCTCATTAGACCCATTATAGAATACAATGCCCCGTTTGGTATGTACCTCTCAAGACATCTGCAACAACTGGAAAGGCCACAGAAATACCTCACTAAAAGGATCACAGGCCTAAAGCAGATGCCCTACGCTGACCGCCTTAAAAAACTCCAGCTATACTCTGTTGCATATCATCTACTCAGAGGCAATCTTTGCTTAACATACAAGGCCATGTCAAACCCAGAGCTGTTGGACATGCTACACTTAAAGAAATCCCAATCACTTAGAGCCACACACTCCAGGGATCTAAACCTTGTCATCACAATAAACAAAACATGCTGGAGGGATAGGTTCCTGACCCAGAGACTCCCCAGACTCTGGAATAGATTGCCCATACATGTCAAACAGAGTGCCTCTTTGGTTCTCTTCAAAAGGAACCTTGACAATTGGATGGGAGAAAGGAAATTCACCCCGGGAATCACTTCAGTCGCCCTGCTAGACAGGGGTCCAGGAAAGTAAATAGTGTGGGAAGAAATAGCCAGGGGAATTGTTATGGCGAGGCTTGTATAGGCCCTAGGGCTGATAGCCTAGTATCAACCTATGAACCTATGAACCTATGAACAAACGATGAAATACAACCCAGGGGGTTAACAATGGCAGGACAAGCGCTAACAGAGATAGAGGTTCCAGCCAAACAGGGGCAGGAACAGGGGTGCTTAGAGGGGGAGACATTGAATAGTTTAATACCTTATACTTTCACTCCCCCACAACACTTCCAGCTACCTGTGTTAAAAATCATTACAAACAGAACCAATGAATTTAACTTGTATAACTTTACTAACTTGGTTTTTGATGTTACAGTATGTGACTTGTTTGCAAAGGGACACACTTTTATTCCTAACAAAAAATGAATCTGGTACAGTCACTAATTGACCTGAAACTATTTATTCAAAAATTAAATTTTAAATTGTTATTTAGGAATAACCACGTTGTGTGTGAACCCTTTAGAGTTTCAAGCAGATATAATCCCCCCATACACCCCACTTTAGAACTATTCAAAAGAATGTATGAGTTAGACCTTAGAGCATGGGCTATAAAAAGGAACAAACAGAACAAGAAAACATATAATCTCATAGAAATTGAAGCCACTTAACTAAATCTTTTGACACAAACTCCTAACATCAGAATATTTAAACCTGATAAAAGGTATTGGTAATGTGATTATGAACCACAGTGACTATGTGCACAAAATGAAAGAAAGTTTGTTAAGCAACATTTACAATAGGAGCTCTTTAAGTGATGTTAACATAATGTATAGTAGAATAAAGGGTAATGTATATGATTTGTTTATTGAAGGGTCCATTAGTATAGATGACCTAAATTACCTAACTGTGCTTTATCCTAAAACACCTACAATTTTTGGTGTTCCGAAAATGCACAAATGTATAAATCAACCACCTATGCGACCGATTGTTGTTGTGGATCCATGACACACCCCCTAGCAAAATTCCTTGATCAAAGATTAAAAATATATGTACAAGATGAAGCTAGTGTTTGTAAGGATTTATGGGATTTTTTGACAAGGATGAGCAGAGTAAGGTACAAGGAAAACTTAGATGTAAAGGACTTGTACACGTCCATCCCTCATGAAGTCAGGGTGGAATGGTTTTGTGACTTCTTAGTCAGTAAAGGGGTCCCACAAAATAATGTTAACTTATACAAAACACTTTTAGAAATTGTATTAAAAAACAATTTAATTTTGCTTGATGGTGAATATTACCATCAATTAGAAAGAGTAGCAATGGGTGCAGCCTGTGGAGGTTTGTACGCAAACTTTGTGATGATAGAATGGGAAAGGCATTTCCTCACAGGCAACCCACTGTTTCAACATTGTTTCATATATTTACATTTTTTGGATGATATTTTTATTTCGTGGGACAGTCAAAAAGATGTTTTAGACAAGTTTTTAATGTACATTAACCAAACTACTGAATTCTAAAATTCACTAGCAATAAAAGTAAAACAAATACACCTTTTTTAGATGTCCTTATTTCTAAGGACAGTACACATAAAAGGTTCATGGCTGAGATATATTGAAAAGAAACATATTGTAATAGTTTTCTTCATTATGACAGCAACCATCCTCACACCCAAAAAAGAGCTGTCTTGAAAAGGCAATTCTTTAGAGCTGCGAGGATGGTAACATTGTGGAAAAGTTTTCTTTTAGAATGTAATAAATTAGGTTACCCTAGAGATTTAATTCAAGAAAAAATGAGGGAAGTCATTACAAAGAGACAAAATGGACATTTTAGGGCATTATTGGGGGATGGACCTACTGACTAGAGCCGACTGTTAGATGGATCAGTGGCAGAATCCTACCATGCTCCATCAACAATAGACATAACATGTTTGGACGTGGTAACAAACAAAGAGAATAATAAAACCAAGTTTGACAATAGTGCCATATTCATCACAACATTCTCTGCTGACAGCCACTTTATTAAAAGAACACTTAATAAGAACTGGAGTTTATTGAGTACAGACAGGGATATCATGAAACATGTAGGTGAATACCCAGTCTGAGTTTATAAAAAGGGCAAGAATTTGAAATGCTTTTTTGAAAATCTAAACACCCCGAAAAAAACAGGATACATGTTTAAGTGTGGTAGGTGCAAGTTTTGCCCATATATTTTGCCAGTGAATGAAATTAATATTAATGGGATGAGCTACAAAATTTTGGGTAAATTTTGTTGTAACTCAGAAAAAGTGGTTTATTGTGTTAAGTGTTCCCAATGCATGTGTTTCTACATAGGAAAAACTGAACGTAAGTTAAAACACCACATTGGGGAACATATGAGGGACATCAGAGATGAACGTGAGTTTAATTCCTTGGCAAAACATGTTAAAGAAAACAGTGGACACAATTTTAGATTTATAATGTTGGACAGTGTATCAGTGAATAACGGGGGGGGGGGGGGAGTGCATGGCCACTGCTACTGGAAAGACAAGAATTGATATGGCAGTTGCGCTTAAATGCCAAGGTTTGGCCTGGGTTGAATGAGGCTGTTTCTATTTCAAGTGTTTTAAAATAAAAAGCCTTGAATAGATGACACCTGATTTTTATATACATTTACATATATACAAGTTACTTTTATGTAAATACTTAATTTTATAAGTATTTTACAAGTATTTTTGCATTAGGTTTTTAACAGAAAAAATATGCTTTTTTACTTATTTATGTCTATTGGATGTGCATTTTAACAGTGTCTATTTAGTATTTATATTTGTTTACAATTTTAAAATGTTTGATATGTTATCTTATACATTACATTTTATACTTAAGTAATTCATTCAGGTATTTTCACTTAAGCAAGGCTGTATACATGTCATGAACCAGGGGTGTGGTTTAGTTGAGTTTAGAGGTGTGGTTTGTAATGTCATTACACATGCACTTTAGGTTACAAGATTTAAAAAGCTGTTGGAACATTTTTTATTTGTCTAATGAAGTTCCTAGTTTGTTTTAGGGACAAAAGTGCTAACCTTTTACTGCTGTATAAATAAAGTGGATTTATCACTTCTTCTTTGTGGAGTCCTTTGGCCTGCATTTACTTTTCTGTGGATTATTGGTTTGTTGCTGCTTTTTTGGTTTTGTTTGATCTGAGGTAATACACAGTACCATGCTTAGTTATGTGGTGTAAGTAACAGTTAGATTTATTTTATTATAAATACCATTATTTTCTAGAAAACAGTATAAAGTGAACAAAGATTGCCAAAACTGTTTAGCAGGCTAATCTAGTGAGGGCAAATTTATCTCATTCAAGAGAGAATGGCAGTATAAGAAACCAAATTTATTCTTATTAGGGTATATAACACCGCTGATGATCATGGCTTTCAAGAAAGACATCTACTAGCCAACTTTTCAGTGTAAGTAGCAAATCTTTTTGTTACTGTTTTAAAACTCAAAAGGGATATATCAGAAAACATAAATGGCAGGCTGAAATTTAAAAAGCTTCTTACTGAATTAACACAGGCCTTAGAACAAAATAAGACTGTTTTGGCAAAAGAAATCACAGTACCTTTTTGTAGAAGTTCAGAGATAAACATTCATCCCTAGTGTGGTAGCTTCAGAATAATTTCCTTAAAAGACAATCTCCTGAAGGCTGAAACACCTTAGCTTCCAGCTCATTGATATGTTCATAGGCTTATAGTTAAGTACTAGGCTAGCTGCCCTTGTGGGCCATTTTAGGCCTGGCTAATGTCCCTTTTTGTGCTCAAATTAATCTATCCCATTTAGTTAGAGATTGACTTTACCCATCCCATGGTTGATAATTATATATTACCCCTAATGAGAATGACTGGGATCATACCATATATAATTTGAGGGAACCCATGCATGGGATAAAGCATTTGGAGCTATCTCTATCCATTTGTAGTGCAGAGGGCAGTCCTGGGGTAAATTATCTGTTTCCCATCCATAGATCCAAGTTGTGCTTGAGTATGGACAGGGATGAACTTTGTTTAATGTGGATGGAGAGTCAGTTCCAGAGCAGTGGTATCCTCTACAAGCTATACCTGTACCTCCAAAAAATTATGTTGATGCTGCAGAAAAGGTTTAGATCCATAGACTGAATAATTATAATGCCATGCTTGCTGATATGCATTCAATTCATCATAGGTTCATACATTCATAGTTTGGTACTAGGCTAATGACCACTAGAGCTCTTACAAGCCTATCCATGTATCCCAAACCACTCGGGTCTCAAGTACTGTGGATATCTATACAGGGAGAGCATGTTAGTAGGGAGGTAACCAAGGATTTGTAGTAGGGGTATTAGTTAAGATAATACTTTTCTTATTGATGGCCCACTGTCCATAAATGGCATGGTGTCCAGACCAGGGGTAAATTTAAGATTTCTCAACCAATTGTCAAGGCTTTGTTTGAATAGTATCAGGGATGCACTCTGTTTTACACAGATGTGGAGCCAATTCCATAGTGTAGGGATCTTTTGGGACACATATCTGTCTCTCCAGGACATTATTTTTATGTCACAAGTGAAGTTCAGATGCCTGGATCTAGTGTTTCTGGTGATGTTTGTTTTGCACATGTACAACAGCTCCATCAGGGCTGGGTCTGAAAAAGACCTGTAAACCAGGCAAAGATCACCTCTCACTAGTCTGTGAGAGACTGAATACAGAGACAGAGCATTTAGGCAATAAGTGTAGGACATGATATTCATGCCCTGAATTCTGTTGAGAAACCTTTGTGGGCATTCCAACTGTTGCTGGTGATACATGCCAAAGGGGGCATTGTATTCAATGATAGGTCAGATAACAGCTGAGTAGAGTGGTGCTTACCTATAAGTTGGGTGACATAGAATGATTGTCTTACTATCATAGCTACATGTTGGTCAAAGAACAGACTGCTGTCTACATATGTTCATAGATACCTTACTACTGGGTTGATTCTTAGGGGTGTTTTATTAATGCAGTAATTAAATTGGCTTGACAGTTTCCAAAAGTGCATTACAATGCATTTTTAGGTTCAAAGGTTCATAGGTGTGTACTAGGATAATGGCCCTGGAGTTTTTACAAGACTAGCCCATAGGATTACTCTGGAATCATGCCACCCCACCTATTTCCCATCCACTCATCAAGATTTCTCTTGAGGAGGCCCAGTGATGTGCTCTGTTTGACATGTATGGGAAGTCTATTCCATAGTTTGGGCAGTCTTTGGGTTATGAACCTGTCCCTCCAGCATGTTTTGTTGATTGTGGTAATGAGGTTGAGGTCTCTGGAGCATGTGATGCAGAGGGATTTGGATTTCTTTAGATGTAGCCTTTCTGACAGAGCTGGGTCAGACATGGCTTTGTAAGTCAACCAGAGATCGCCTCTAAGTAGGCGATATGAGACAGAAAATAGTTTTGAGTCTGTCTATATAGGACAAGTGTTTAAGGCCTAGGAACCTCTTTGTGAGGTACTTTTGTAGCATCTCCAGTTGTTGCAGGTGTCTAGTGAAGTACATGCCAAATGGGGCATTGTACTCGATGACTGGCCTAATGAGGGAAGTGTAGAGGGAGACAATGACCTATTTCTTCCTGGATGCAAAACCCTTAGTAATGCGGTGTCCCACATAGAAGGACTTTCTGACCACAGTGGCAATGTAGTGGTCAAAAGAGAGGCTACTGTCAACCTGTGTTCCCAGATCTCTTATAACGCCTTCTGTGTTCAGTGGACTACCACTGATGTGGTAATTCATGGGAACTGGGTTTTTCCCAAAGGGGATGAAGACTCATTTTTTGGCATTGAGCTTAAAGCCATGGTTCTGACACCAGTAATTGGTCTCAGTGAGGCCTTTCTGTAAGATGTCAACATCACTTTGGGAGTTAATAATGGCTCCCAACTTACAATCATCTGTGAACCTTGTCAGCCAGAGTCCTTTCATGTTGGTCTGGACTTCTGAGAAGTAGATACCAAATAGGAGAGGACCCAGGACCGCTCCCTGTGGGACTCAACTCGTGACTGGTCAGCAGTCTGACTTGGAGTCAGCTACTTTCACACTCTGGGTTCTATCTGTGACCCAGTTTGCAACCCACCTAGTGATATAGGTGACATTATGTTTTAGGTCATAGCTTTGGCACCAGTCATTGTCTGTGTTAAACCCTCTTGCAAGATGTTGGTGTCTTAACGGGAATTTATAATAGCTCCCAGTTTACAGTCACCTGAAAATCTTGATAATTAGTATTGACTTCTGAGAAGTAGATCCCAAACAGAAGAGGGCCCACCACAGTGCCCTGGGGTACTCTGCTGGTGACTGGTCTCTTGGTGGAGGTCATCTCAATGATCCTGGCTTCTTGAGTACTGTCTTTGAGCCAGCCGACAATCCAACAAATTATGTAGGGATTTATGCCTAGCTCAGAGAACTCTTCAACAATTGTATTGAATTGAATGCCTTGGCTAAGTCATAATACACGACATGTACTATTTTACCCTCATCCATCGCCTTGGTGATCCTGTCAAAGAAGTCTACCAGGTTAAGTAGGCATGACCTTCCTTAACAAAGCCAAATTGGGATGGGTCTAGTGTTTGTAGGTTGCCAATTTCTTTATTTATCATTTCCATGATAATTTGTTCCATGGCTTTGCATATTAGGCTTGTTAGACTGAGGGGTCTATAGTTCCCTGGGTCAGTCGATGGTCGCCCTTGTGAAGGTGAATGGCTGTTGTGGTCTTCCATTCACTTGGAGCATAGCCTGTTTCAAGGCTGTAGTTGAAGAGTGCCTCAAGTGGTCCTGATAGGTCATGTTTTAGACTGTTCAGAAGGCAGCCAGGGATGTTGTCGGGACCTGTAGAGGCAGTGTTCTTGGATTTAGTGAGTGCTGCCAGTATTTGGTTCTTGTTAATAGTTGGGAACTAGTATGTTAGAGGGGATTTCACCTCGTGGAGCTGGGGGGAAGTGGGGGGGGGTCTGAACTGAGTTTATCAGCCAGTAGATTTACTTTGTTAGCCTGATCTTTGAAGGCACTACCGTTCACCAAAAGTTCAGCACAATATTGTGTGCTGCCTTTAAGGTTCCAAACATAGCTGAAGAGGCCTTGCAATTGTCCTTAGACTGTAAAGCTATCCTGACCTCAGAGATGGCCTTGTTGGACTTAATTAAACCTCTTAGTTTCTTGTTTAGTACTATAAGAAAACATTTGTCTTTAAGGATGTTACTCTTCCTGATTTTGGTCATGAGTTTTCCTCTTTTATTGTACACCCTATTTAGGTGAGGATTTCACCATTGGGGTTTGTTTTTAGTGTTTTCTTTCAATTTACTTCTAGTAGGCACAGCAGCCTATGTGCAGCCATTTACATTTGTATAGGGACTCCTTGAATAATTCTGCATGAGTAATTGTATTCTCAGGGTTAGGGGGAGCTTTGAATTTTGACAAACTGCACTTAATAGGATATGGTTTGCCTTAGAATAGTTCCTAACTGTTATAGGTTTAGCTGGGTTTTCTGGGTTAATTTCTACTTCAAAGGAGACAGCTTTGTGATCTGTCCTCACAAGTTATGACATGACCTGGGGAGTGCAATGTTGCCCTGTGTTGGTGAGCACCACATCCAGTATGTTTGATCCTCCAGTATGTTTGATTCTCCAGTTGGATCATGCCCTATCTGTTCCAGGGTCCAAAAAGCATTGTGCCTGTACATTTGAGGCAGTGCAAGTTTCTGAGTCTATAGAGGAGTAGTTAAAGTCACTCATGAATAGGGTATTTGGTTGGATAGTGAGTGCCTCTAGTAAGTTTAGGTAAGAGTCGTGAGATTCTGGCAGCAAAGTTGATGATCTGTAGATAGCCATGATATTATGATGGACCTTATCTGTGGTGGCTTGCACATGGATGAGCTCCATGGTATCATTCTGTGTAACCAAACTGGAAGCATGTTTGTTACCAACATAGATCAAGACACCTCCACCTTTAGCCCCAGTCTGTGCTGTTAATGGTCTAAATGTGTGGAAGGCTATGTAGCCTTGCACTGCTAGAGTGCTTTCTTATGTCTTTAAACCAAGGCTCAGTCACAGCACAGATGTCTACATTCCCCAGAGTGAGGGGGGCTTGAAGAATGTGGAGTTTTTGTTTATGCTCCTACTAATGATCAGTAACACCTTTAGGCTCCTTAGAGACATTTTTACTCTGTTTGTAGTTTTGTCTTTTTGGCATTGCCTAAAAGGGCTGTAAGGGGTTGATAAAGTTTTAGCCAATATCCAAAAGCGTAGGGGTAGACAGGTCCAGCACATCCTTGGCAAAGCAGAGTGGTCTGTTGACCATGTCTTCTCATGCTGACAGATATTGGGTCCCCCCTGAAGTGACACCAGAAAATAAGCCAATTATTAAAATTAATCATGTTATGTTCATACTATGGCATCGTTCTTGGTGAAGGTAGAATGTTGCTCAATGCAAGGCTCATTACCTATCTGTGACACATATTTTAAGAGATCCATTGTGTGTTTTCATATAGTACAATAAGGTATGTCTCAGGCAATTTACACCTATATGGACTATGATAGAATCATTTTGGTACTTGGAGTACAGTCACTTGAGTATGTGCATGATATTGCAGATCATGGCTCCTGATAGGCAAATAACCATTATTTTCACCTTGTCTAATCTAGTGAGTGAGGCATTTGTGGGTCACACAATGGAGTCCCAATGACAACAATATTCAGTAAAGTATATGCTTGCCTTATCGACTTTGCTATCGGGGGACCATTGGGTGTAAACTTATGTGAGAGTTTTGGTACTGCTTTTGGTGTTTGCTTTAGTGATTGCTGAGGAGCTGTGCTGCTTTTCGGTGGGTTTAGAGGTCTTTGAGATTTGGGAAGGTTTCTTTTAAGCACCTCAGCATATGACAATCTGTGTGCATGTGTATGTGGGGGGGGGGTGAGTAGTTTGTGTGAGAAATGTAGTGTGAATATTCTTGACAACCTCATTTGTATGCAAGATTTTGCTTCCAGTGAGGTTGTGCATTTATATCTCTCACATACAATGTTATTTGTTTTAATGATTAACTTGTTGAGAACATGAGGCTATTGCTACATTGACTTAGGATGCCCAAATATATCAAGCTAGCCACAGAGATAGTTGGAAATTGCATACCCATATAGTCCAGTCCTGTAATGAGTGGGTTGTTTAGAATTAAGGATTGGGTCTTAACAGGGGTCTCATAGGGTAGTTTCTGGGATTAAAGGCAAGATGTTATTTAGTGCTAGGATATGGTAATACTATTCCATGCACAAGTTAGATGACCTAAACTTAATTCCACATAATACCACACTGTTTAACAGGTTTTAGACCTAATCCTAACTCTACAGGGAAATGTTACTGTCTAGGCATTTGGTACTATACAGGGCACTGCTAACCATCACTGTGCAGTGAGCAGCAGAGCAGCTCTATGCAAACTTGCCTGATTTATAGCAGAGAAAAGAAAAGCTTGAAAACTGACTCCTCCAGAACTTCTTAATGTAAAAACACAGCCAAAAGCAGCTCCCAAGTGCAGACTAAACAATAAACAGCAAACAACTACCAAACAACTAAGTCCCTGGTGAATTCCCCGTTCTGCAAGGTGATTTGAAAGCAAACACAACTAGAAAAGCCAAAAACACAGGGAAACTACTTTTTTGCCACAAAATTAAAGATTTTTAAATGGTTAAAGCAGTAGTGACCATTGTATAAAACAATTATAAGTGCAGTAAATCAAGAAAATGCTCTTAGCTTGTTTGGCTCTGGATGCATTTGAAACACTTGGAACGTGTTGTAGAGTTCTCTGTAAGTGAACACAGAGACATGCAAACTTCTCTGATTTATATCAGAGTAAAGAAGCTTGAAAACTGACTCATATGTCCTCTAGCCAATAAACAACCACACTTTGAGCTCCCTGGAGTGCTTCCCACCTCAGAGAGATCAGGTAAACACCTTCTGCCACAAGATGGATGTTTCTGAAATTACTTAATGTAAAACCACAGCAAAAGCAGCTCTCAAGTGCAAATTAAACAACAAACAACTACCAAACAACTAAATCCATGGCTAATTCACCTTTCTGCAAGGTGATTTGAAGGCAAACAACTAGAAAAGCCAACAAACAGAGAAATGATTATTCTGCTACAAAGTTAAATAAATGATTTAAAAATGCTTAAAAAACGGTAGTGATCAACGTATAAAGCAAGTATTCTTATCTTATTAAAATATGTTCTTATCTTAGCTTGTATGTCTCTGGATGCAGCTGAAACACTTGAAAAGCATTATAGAGTATTGGGGTGAAGGATGCCCTATATACCAGGCACAGGTCACCTTTTAGTAATCTGTAGGATACTGAGTATAGTCACAGGGCTTTCACTTGGTCCAACATGCTGTTTACACCTTGTTTCCTTTTAGTAAGTTATGTCTGTGGGTATTCCAGTTGCTGCATATGTCTGAACAGATACAAGCCAAAGACAGCATTACATGTAATGATTGTCCTAATGAGGGCTGGGTAAAGGGGGGCAATGACATCCCTAGATTTAGACACAATCCCATTGATTTTAAGCTGTGTAATATAGAAGGGCATTATTACAATAATGGACATGTTAGTCAGAAGTTAGGCAATTGTCTACATGAATTCCCAATCCCAAACAACTGGGTCAACTCTTGGGGGTGTGCTATCAATGTTGTAGTTCCCTGTCATAGGTGACTTCCCAAAGGATACAATAATACATTTTTGGGATTTAGTTTCAGTGCATGATTTTGGCAACAGTTGTTTATTTGGGACACACTTTCCTGCAGGATGGCTAAGTTATTTGCAGATTCAATGACTGCTCCTAGATTGCAGTCATCTGCAAACTTAGTCTGCCACAGCCCTTTGGTCTTTTTACTTCAGAAAAGTAAATGACAAATAAGTGGTGTCCTAGCACAAAACTCCCAGGGCCTCCACTGGTGATTGGTCCATTTGTGGAGGTAACTTCCCCTATTTTGATTTGCTGTGTCCTATCTGAGTGCCAGATAGCAATCCAGTGGGTGACATAGGGGTTTATTCCCAGTTTATTTAGCTTTTATACTATGTTTGATTGGGGAATTGTGTGAAAACCTTTGGCCAGGTTGAGGTATGCATGTGTATCATTTTGCCTTTATCATTTGCTTTGAAGACCTTTTCAAAAATATCCACCAGGTTATGTAAGCATACTCTGTCCTTGATGAATCCATGCCAAGACAGATCCAGTGTTTGGAGCTTTACTGTGTCCTGATTGATTATTTCCATGATAAGTCTTTCCATGACTTTGCATATGAGGCTGGTCAGACTTATAGGTCTGTAATTGCCTGGGTGTGTGGAAGGTCCACTCTTATGAGAGAATGACAGTAACTGCTCTACTTTCATTTGGTACAAAACTTGTGTGGAGGGTGAGATTGAACAGTGTTGCTAGTGGTATGGCTAATGTGCACTCAGCTCTGACAATAAATAGAATCACCATGAAGTACATCTCACCTCAGTACTACAGGAGCATTTTCCTCTGTAAGACACCTATCCCAAATGTATACAGTTAAGACCATCACTACTAAATACTTATAAAACACTAGGCTGCACTTAGCACATAAATAAGCTGCACTCTTGCCTTAGCCTCACATAACCAGCTGTCTTCATAACAACTTCATCTCTCCTGCTTAAAACTCCTTTAATTTTTAAAAGAACCCTAGCCACACACACAGCACTTACTGAAGTTTCATATAAGCCTTCAAGCGTACTGGTTGTGTTATGAAGCAAGTGTAAGTAACAAACGTTTGGAATTGGATGTAACCTCTTTCCCATATGCAACACTAAATGATACAATTTTTGATGCACAAAGTGTGTTGTTTTTGCATTTTATTCTGTTGGTACTGAATATTTTTCTCTCAGAGCTGAAAATCCCTGCCATAACATCATGAAAAACTGAACCCACAATTCTTCATTATCTAAATTAATATATAGACTACTGTATTTCCATGCTAAAAGCATCATTAGTTTCTTACTTCCTAGAAAGACACACCATCAAATAGCTACTGCAAATGAAACAAATCAAATTGAAAACTGGCATATAATGATGTGGTAGTCATACCACAATGCAAGTAAGAAGCTGCTCCTCTAAAGAGGTATGTTGTTTTTGTTCATCCAGAAAACTTCACAGTTGTATGTAAAATACTGGTTAGTACCTACCATGACATCATATTGTTGGTGTGGATATAGATAAAAACTGAGTAAACAGTCTTCTTCTTCTTTTGGCTGCTTCCATTGGGGGTTGCCACAGCAGATCATCTGTTTCCATTTCTTCCTGTCCTCTGCATCTTGCTCTGTCACACCAACCACCTGCATGTCCTCTCTCACCACATCCATAAACCTTATCTTAGGCCTTCCTCTTTTCCTGTTACCTGGCAGCTTCATCCTTAGCATCTTTTTCCCAATATACTCGGCATCCCTCCTCAGCACATGTCCAAACCAACATAATCTTGCCTCTCTGGCTTTGTCTCCAAGCCTTCCAACCTGGGCTGACCCTCTAAAATACTTATTACTAATCCTGTCCACCCTTATCACACCCAGTCCAAATATTAACATCTTTAACTCGGCAACATCCAGCTCTGACTCCTCCCTTTTTGTCAATGCCACTGTCTCCAACCCATATAACATAGCTGGTCTCACTACCCTCTTGTAGACCTTCCCTTTCACTTTTACTGGTACTCATCTGTCACAAATCATTCCTGACACTCTTCTCCACCCACTCCATCCTGCCTGTACTCTCTTCTTCACCTCCTTCCACACTCACCATTACTCTGGACTGTTGATTCCAAGTATTTAACTCATCCACCTTTACCACCTCTACTCCCTGCAATCTCACCATTCCTATATCCTCCCTCTCATTCACACACATATATTCTGTCTTAGTCCTGCTGACCTTCATTTCTCTTCTCTCTAGAGCATATCTCCACCTCTCCAGGGTCTCCTCCACCTGTTCCCTACTCTCACTACAGATCACAATGTCATCTGCAAACATCATAGTCCACGGGGACTTCTGTCTGAACTTGTCTGTCAACCTGTCCATCACCATTGCAAATAAGAAAGGGCTCAGAGCTGATCCTTGATGTAATCCCACCTCCACATTAAACTCATCTGTCACTCCCACTGCAGACATCACACTACCCTCGTACATATCCTGTACCACTCTTACATACTTCTCTGACACTCCCAACATCTTCATATAATACCACAACTCCTCTCTAGGCACCTTGTCATATGCTTTCTCTAAGTCCACAAAGACACAATGCAACTCCTTCTGACCTTCTCTGTACTTCTCCATCAACACTCTCAGAGCAAACATCGCATCTGAAATTGTCTTTCCTGGCATGAAACCATACTGCTGATCACTAATCATCACCTCCCTTCTTAACCTAGCTTCCACTACTCTTTCCCATAACTTCATGCTGTGACTGATCAATTTAATCCCTCTGTAGTTACTACAGCTCTGCACATCACCCTTCTTCTTAAAAATCGGTACCAAAACATTTTTTCTCCATTCCTCAGGCATCCTCTCACTTTCCAAGATTTCATTAAACAATCTAGTTAAAAACTCCACTGCCATTTCACTTAAACACCTCCATGCTTCCACAGGTATGTCATCTGGACCAACAGCCTTTCCATTCTTCATCCTCTTTATAGCTATCCTTACTTCCTCCTTGCTAATCCACTGCACTTCATGATTCACTACCCACACATCATCCAACCTTCTCTCCCTCTCATTCTCTTCATTAATCAGCCCCTCATAGTACTCTTTCCATCTGCTCAACACACTCTCCTCGCTTGTGAGTACATTTCCCTCATTATCCTTTATCACCCTTACCTGCTGCACATCTTTACTAGCTTGGTCCCTCTGTCTAGCCAATCGGTACTGTTCCTTTTCTCCCTCCTTAGTGTCTAACCTTTCATACAACTCTTCATACGCCTTATCCTTAGCCTTCGCCACCTCTCTATTTGCCATGCACCTCATCTCCTTATACTCCTATATACTTTGTTCATCTCTCTGACAATCCCACTTCTTCTTCACCAACCTCTTTCTCTGTATATTGTCCTGTACTTCCTCATCCCACCACCAGGTCTCCTTGTCCTCCTTCTTCTTTCCAGATGTCACACCAAGCACCTTTCTAGCCATCTCCCTTACTATCTCTGCTGTAGTTACCCAGCTATTAGGTAACTCTTCACTGCCACCCAGTGCCTGTCTTAACTCTTCCCTGAACTCCACCTCACAATTACCCTTTTTCAATTTCCACCATTTGATCCTTGGTGCTGCCTCACATTCCTCATCATCATCACTTTTTGCAACTATATCATGAGGAGTTTAAAGGGAAATTAAATTAATTGTAAAGCAAATATACTTCCAAACATGATCAATGCACCTCAATTTCACATAGCAGGCTGCTTTCACAGGAACTCCTTCCACTGGGCTATACTCAGACTCACAAACTTAACTCAGAAAACTCAAAAAAGAAAAATCAGCATACAATAGTCAACCTGTGTGAATGGGTATATGACACTAGTAGGTCAGCTAGGTTAACCTATTAATGTCTGGAAACTTGTTCCAGCTAGCTTTCCTGGTTTAATAGTTTCAGCTCTCAACTCGGTTACCTCATTACAGTTAATATATAACAATTTGTTTCCATTTAGGCAAGCCAAAACTGAAGCAGTGCACCACAATTCACACACTTGCAACATTTGTAATGCTATACATAGGCAATAAATAGTAAGAATTATGTTGTGTCCACATAACCATTTACGAATGGGTCAGAATTTAAATCTGTAGAACAACATCATAGTCATCCTCAACAAACCTGATCTTTCTCTTCTTTAGGTGCATATGCAATGTATGTTGACCAGGGGAAATTTGTGGTACTGGCAGCTGGGCTGCATCCTCACCAGTGAAAACAAAGCTACAATAAAACAGTATTTTATTTCATATAAAATATTATCAGATGGATTTTTTTTTATTTAAAAGTAGTTCACTTTTCCATTTTTCTGATTTCTGTTTTTAAAAAAGAAGGAAATCTTATTTTTCTGGACTGTTTTCTAAAATAACTTGACATTAGATTTACTCCAAATGGCAAACAGGGAAAATATACTCTATCACTAGTCCTTTTGCTATTTATTGAGCAAATGAAAAAAATGCATCAGAGGAAGTTGACTGGCTGCTGTTCAAAGCAACAAGGAGCCATTTCTTACTGGCTCCAGCTGTCTCTGGTGACTGTTTTTTGAAGCAACTTGAACAAAATGAACAAAGTGTATTAGTACAGGTAAATGTTTTTTAATACAGTTTTATATTTTATTTAATACCCACTGTGTCTATGTCCCATTCTTCTGGTTGATGGTGATGCTGCCAGCCAGCCTGTAGGACATTTAATATTGTGGGGGAATGTGAGGGTGTGTGTATTGGTGGGTTAAAATAAATTACCATAACCAATTATTATTATTATTGAACTCCAATATCAAAGGGAGTATACAGTCAACACTGTAAATATCACTACTGGAAACAGTGGCTGTTTCTTAATGAAAATATCTGGCAGTTTGTTTTCTTAACACAATCAGATATCTGAGTTGTGCACAGTTAAGAAAATAACTTTAGTTGCTGGGTATGGCAGCTATCTGTGGCTGTCAATGACTCTATGTTGGGGGGAGGGTACTGCAGTATATCTAAAAGTAACAGTATGGCCATGTTTTCTTTCTCCTTACATCATAGTTAGGCTTAAACACTATACATAATAATAAGACAAGGCAACATCTGGGTAGGGCTCAATAGAAATGATCTGTTTTTTCCTACCTTCATGACATGAAGCAATGATCAACAAGTTCTGCATCTAGTATAATTTTACTATTGTTTGTATGATCTATATTTTTAAATCATTTGGAAGTTTATTACATTCACCCACCATTCTATGTGAGAACCAGTTACTGACTGTGTTATTCTTGCACATTTTTTTTATTTCTTAATCTAAGATGCTTTACACCAGATTTTTACAAATGGCCCTTGAAAATGCCTATGCACCATTAGAAGGCCTCCTCTGAATATTCCCTGTAACAACAAGAATAAATTTACTTGTTTTAATCTCTCACAATAGCACATATTTCCTAGATGTTTTAAACTTTACTGCAATGTCTCTGGACATATTCATTTATTTGTATATGACTATGATGCCAAGGATGCACCATCAATGATAAATATTCCAATGTTGCTCTAATCTACCTCCCTAATCTAAACAAAAATCAGAATATACATTCTACAATTCTGTTGGCCAATAGACAAACCACCTCAGTATGATCTTTTTTCCCACAAGTGCTTCCACATTCCAAAAATATGTTAACCTTTCTGGTTCTGTGCTATTCATTGATTAAGCCTTACAATACTAATTTGGCCCAAAGGATGTACTTAATCTGTCCGTTATTTATTTTCCAGCACTCAGATATTCTATCCCCTTCTGCAAAATTCCTCTATCAGACTGTGAACAAATTCCTTTTCCCACTTTAATCTCATCTGGATAAGTAAGAATCTGTTATTATCAAAATTAATGGCAGATAAAATAATGTTGAACATATTAAGTCCAAAAAACTGATCTCTGTCGTACACCTTGATTAACATATTATACTGAGACTTGTCTGTTTTCCCACTGTATATGCTATGTTCTATTTGATAGTTACTCCCATGTTTATCTAATCAATGTTTTAGATAAATTCATGAAGTGTGCATATGTGGTGGTCTGAACAGAATGTGTATGATAGCAACTGATCATTGGCACAGTGATGCAAAAAGTAGTGTTACCATCTCACCATCATTAGTTCTTTAAATAAATTATTTTCCAAGATTCCTTCTGTGTAGAGTTAGCATATCCTTTCTGCTTCTAATTTGGTTTTATCCAGGTACTCTGGTTTTCACCGAGGACCTCCATCCTCGGTCACTGTCCTGGGCCTATTTTTTCTAAAACTGGGCCTTCTCAGAGGTGTACATGGATGCTAACTATAACTTGAGTGGGGGCTGGTGACAGGTAATTATTTATGATTCTTCACATTCAGCCCTCAGGGGTGTACAAAGGAGGTCACTATAGCTTCTCTGGGGACAGTGTACAGTCTAAGAGCAACAAGTTGGAATGTATTACTTAATCATTAGTCTTTTTTTACTTTACTCACAATCACACAATGGTTATGAATACAGGTGGATATTTTTTGGGGTAGGGGTAAAGAGGTATGATGTGCTTATATGTCTAACAACAGCAAGTTGAAATATATTATCATGGCTATTTATTCTTCCATGTCTTTCACTTTATATTCCATTCTAACACCAGAGAGGTATGTAACACCTGTGTTGCAATATCAAAAAATAAAAATATAAGTGTCAGAAAGGATTTTTTTTTCTTGTAGAATTATTTCAGACATTGTAACTGACAAAATGATTTTCTGTTTTCTGGAGCAAAACTATATAATGTTACAAGCTAGTTAAGCTTATAATGCTGCTTTGTTATAAACAAAGGAATATCATCGATCTGTTTTCTCTGTTTCATGATGGATGCAGTTTGTTTGTGTAATTATTGAAATAAAGTCATGAGAAAGTGCAGCATATGTAAGAAGTATGCTGACTGACAATCTCTGAATAATGCTTGCATATTTCTGCTGTCAATCTAAAATGTACAATATGATTGAAAGGAATGCTTCAGAAGATTTGGGCCATATATTTAATTCTGTATATGCTATGTTAGTGTTTGTCAAAGCTTGTTATTAGTATAGTTTAGATGTGCTGCTATCTGTTTGGACAATAAATGTTTTTACAAACTGCTTTCAATGTCTTAGTGGTTTTACACTGATAACAAATGGCAATAAAATGATTTCTTAACATTTGGTGAGCCAGCCAGGAGCTCAGGTGTTGCAAAAGCAAAGCATTCCTTCATTGAAGGGCTGATGAACTGACCAAGGAAATCAGCCAGAGCACATCCAGAGAAAGCAGTAATAAAAACTTGAAGGAAAAATGGGATCCCAAATCTTCAAACTAGCCAAACCAAATAGACCATGAAGCACCTTCTGTTAAATGATGATGAAGAATGGATCTCAATTCACAAAGGTATGCATATTGAAAAACATAGAACTACAGTACAGGTGCCAACTTCATTATTTCATTATTAGATACATGGACTGCAAGTCTAAGTTCTCAAAGAAAATGTCTCGTTGAGGTAAAAAGTTAATACATTAATGTGTTTGTCCTAGAGAGCATTAATGACATGATCTGTGGTTTAAAACAGTAAATTTAAAATAATCTCTGCCAAGCAACAGAAACAAAGAAGAAAAAGATACATGAAGAAATCTTTAACTGTCATGCAGACAAGAATCAATAAGGTCAAACAGGCTGATAAATGTAAATTCTCAGGATACTCAGAAGCTATTGTTTAAAGACAGGAATGCTTGCCATTGCATCTATTATGGCAAAGAAAAAGTTTTAAAGTTGTACTTATTTTCAATACAGAGTTTAGCCACAAATTGGTTAAAATTCTCTTAGCAGAAGAGATAGTGTGTGAGTTCATCAAATGATCCTTGTTGTATTGAGTTGCCCAAGAAAGATGCATGACAATATGTTGTAATTTAAAAAAAGACAGTGTTCTGTCTGGCAATGTCCTTCAGCACTTCTAATCCCAGATAAATTAAGCCTAAGCTGTGTCTAGACAGTTTTTTTTAATTAAAAAAAGAATCCATTCCACATTTCTTTTTGCAGGAAAAAGTGTGCCATAAATCTTAAAGCTTGAAAAAGAAATGTGCATTTCACCGGAGAGGCTAGCTGCCCTGCTGTAAAGGACTAAGTCCCTTATACCAAGGGAATCCAGCCACAACCCAAGCATCATCAATCCAAGTACAATTTGCATAACAATGGTGCAACTATCATTAAAATTCGACTCATTTTTGGTGTCTTGAAAACTGCATTCAGTTTTCAGTAATGTAACTCTCATTAAAGTTCAACTTCTTTGTTTACTGTGGTGTCTTGAAACTTGTCAAAGTATCCTTAATCGCTTATAGCTACAACAGCCAGTGTGGATTTTCCAAGAATGGCTAGAAAGACCTATTCATTTTTCTCAGTTTGTGTGAAGATATTCATCATTTTTGCTACAGTTATTACTGTTGTCTGCAGTATTTGCAGTAAGTCACCAAAGATCAGTTTATCCATGTTGTTTGTATTAGTGTTAATACAATTAATTACTAGAAAAAGGTTGTAGGATTTTTTTTTTACTTATGGTGATTTTTGCAGGTTAATGCATTCTAAAGATTATTCAGATGAGGCTTTTATCACTTGTAGTACAGGGTGCGACAGATTTATTTAGTTTTTACTTTTAGTTTTTATGCTTACTTGTACATTTGTCTGGTTAGTGTGCTTGCTTTGTCAAGTCTGGTTTACTAATATACCACTTAGAACTAGAATGACAGTATAATAGCGTTTAGGTTCATGATAAGAAGTCCTTATCTTTAGGCATTCACTTTGTGAGGTCCCAGAAATGCTATAGTGTATGGAAACAACTGTAAATGAGATTAAGCTTGTTCCATAGACTAGAGAGTTTGCTAACCCCTGGAAGATGTGGTACTCTGTCATTGCCTTAGAAGCTTTATCATACTATTGCCAGAATGTTGGATATAGAAACTATTTTGTTTGTGGTATCTTCCAGATCTGGTACTTAAATATATGGGAGAGTGCCCCCCCCCCCCCGTGTTATGTTCTCGCTAGTAAGATCAGATAACAAAGTGGTCTCCCTTGAAATAAAGGTACAACTAGACCCCCACCTAACCCAAAAACTTTAAGACCTTCTGTAAGAAAAAGTATCCCTTATTCTGGTCCTGTCGGTACACTCACCCCCCCCCCCCCATGATCAACCTGCAAGTTAATTACTTCACTGCCTATCTTTATCTTGATTCTACTTACTCTTATTGCTACTGAATTTGTTTTATCACCTATTGTATAACTGGTTCAATTATTATACTCTTGTTTTACTATTGCATCCAGTTTAATGCTTTATATACTTTGATATATGTTAAGAGCTATTAGCTCATATCATCTTGCAATGTACTGTATTTAAATTGTAACTCTGTAGAGCTTTTCTCCCTGAGCCTCCGCTGAAAAAGGGCTACTAGCTCAGTTGAACTAACCCGGTCAGCAAATGTAAAATAAATAAATAAAATGTAAAGAGAAAACGTTCCACTGATTTTCAGTCATAAATTTTAAAATGTCAGACAGAAAAGGTCTGTTATAAAATGCAGACACAGATACATTTATACTAGCCAGACACTGTCTACATTTTGAAACATGGAAAAAGAGCAGAGAAGAAAAATGAAAAGTTTGGCACTAAAGGGGACTTTGATTTTAATAACATTTTCTTTCTTTTCACAGGTTGTATGTGCAGCGACAATTTAAAACAATTATATTTAAACAGGTCTTAATTCTACAAAGGAAATGTTTACGCTAACAGAAGCCTTTCCTTCTGGGTTTCCCCAGTCATTCATGACCATTCATTTCCAAATTTGAACAATGTGCCAAATGTTGTCACAGTTATAAATCACCAGTAATTTTTCATGAATTTAAAAGAAAATTAATTTTGAGGGTGATTAAATGTGATATTACAGAATGTGAAATTTAATTTCTCAAACTTTTACAGAGTTACAGTATGGATCTTTATTTACTACTAATGTTATACTGTTGTAATAATAATGACGGGATGCTAATAATCACAAAAAAGCATATTGCATGGAAACTAATGCATTCAAATATTAAACACACAAGTGATTATAAATGCACTCAGGCATGTATACACACTCACATACATGCATGAATATACACCGACTGTTATCACCATCACCATACAATGAAAGGTACAAACTAAGGTTTATGCGGTTATCTTTGAGTTTTGTTTCATATAACATTTTTAATGCTGAAAATATCATGAAATATAAATTACTGCTACAGGTTAATGCTTTTCGATAAATCACAGAATTTAATTGCAAAAATGCATACACACAAGACTGCTAGGCTACTGGTAACAAAATGTGAAGCATATTTCAAATATAACTTGCAAAATGAGGTTTGGAACAGACCCTTTTGTCCTGGGACATCTTCATTGTGGTGCTAGATACATGGGATAGGAGGGATTAAAGAATACGGGTAGGATAGGGTTAAATGTGAGGGAGGGATGTTAGGAGGAAATGAGGTAAGAATAGGGAGGGGATTAGAGGGGTTTTGTCACATGTAATGAGAGTAGGAGTCACATTTTGGCTTGAACTTGCTACGGTAGGTTCTGCATCTCAGACAACCTAGGGGTAGTGGTGTGGTCAGGTAGGCCTTGGAAGAGCTGTGTATGAAGGAGGTGGGTGATATTTTTAACATGGGTTTTGGATATATATATATATATATATATACAGACACACACACATATATAATTTTTCTTTTCTTCTGTTTGTGTCATTTGGAGTAGCAGTGTGGTTTGTGTTGAGATTGGAGTGAGGGCAGATGCAATTACTTAAATAGTTGGAGTCTGGTTGTGGGAGTAGAATTGCAATTACTTAAATAGCTGAGTCTTGTTATGCATATGTGGAGCTCCTTGTTTGTCGTTCGGTGTAAAAAAATCTAATAGTTTGGGTGAGAAGTGGTACTTAGGGCTATAAGCTTGCTACAGTTGGTTGACAAGGGGGTTTGTTGGTGGCTGCCTAAAGTACGTGCTTGAGGTAAGGTAAGCGTGAATGTTTTGGATGTGATCTTTGGGGAGAGTGCAGTGGGCTCTGTGGGGGGGATCGCTAGTGCAGGAGGTTAAATGGGTACTCGGTACTTTAAATGTTCCCTTCCCTGCCTTTGCCTCCATTAAAAAAAAAAATCCTGTTTTCTTCACTGTTGGGAGTCGCGGACAGGATGTTCAGGGACATGCCTTGCTGCTGTTTCGTTGCTTCATGGTTTTGCAGGTTTTCCTGGTAGTTTGTTTGCTTTCCTTGGTGGTTCACAGTTTTGCGGGCTTTCCTTTCTAAGTTAGGTCACAACTACTCGAGATTATTAAATGTCTGGCTGACTCATTGATATTAGTTGTATCATCTACATCCCTGTGGGGCTTAGTGGTGCATTATTAATTTGAGTCTGTCCATTCATGTAACTGTGAAGAATAGATGTATAAATAACTAGCAGACAGGCAGCAGTTTGGACATCATTGTTAGTAGAGTGCCATGATTGTGATTAGACCAAACTGAACTTTCTGACATATCCAGTATTAAATCAACAGATCAGAGATGGTAGCAATTAGGGGAACTGGGTCAAATAGCTACACTTGATACGGTATCTTTTTTTTTTTGTGGTGCTGGGCACAGGCGACTGTTTGTGGTATTCCAAGCAAGACAATTTTGTGTGAGGTCTGGATTTTCTAGGTCTCCCTGGGTTGCTTTTTGTAGGTGGTTTGGGTTCGCAGGATAAGTGGAGTTGGCATTGTTTCCTCTGGGTTGCAGGGTCAGGGATTAGTCACATGCGCAATGGTGGAGGGGGACTCTTACAGCTGTTAGGTCGGTAGTCACAGTGTCAGATGCTAGGGTTTGTGAGAAGCCTTTGCAGTCAGTGTTTTAGCTCACAAACACATTTTTTGAAAGCAGGACAGATTATTTTGGTAATACATAGAATTGGATAATGGAAGTTCTGACATTAAACCTGCTATGGGCTGCTGAAGGTTGCAGCTGTTATTTTAAACTCGGCCCTTACAATGTTTGCTTACAAATCATTTTGACATCTTTGTACAACTCCACCCTGTCTTGTTTAAATATGTTGATGAATTGTTAGGTAGGGGCTAGGTCATTTCACATAGGAAAGTCATGCAGGCATCATTAGTAGCTCGTTTCTACCACATTAACAAAAAAAAAAAAAAAAAAAAAAAAAAAAGGGTCTTTCTACCAATAGATGGGATGGTGGGTAGAGTGGCTGAGAAGCAGTCGCTACGAATGGTCAATGTGGTTTATAGCGAATAGCAGCTAGAGCTGCTTAATGAGGTGATTTTGATTCCAGAGAGCTTGAGATGTAGCTGAGGAATTTGTCTAGCAGTTTGAAGGGCTAGCATGCTACCGGTGGTTTGAGGAGTGGGGGGGCCTGAGTGGATGTTGGACTGTTGGTCACTGGGGAGTAAAAAAAAAAATTGTGGATTCATGTTGATGCAAGCATGTGAGCGTGCTTGGGGCAGGACTTCCCACATGAGGCCGCAGTGGAGACAGTTTCTGTCTCACGGTGTTGGCTTCTGCTTTGTTCTCATGCATGTGAATGGGGGTTATATCTTCCCCACTATTGCCTTGTGAGGCACAGGCTATATAAAAAAAAAAAAATGGCAAGTCGGTTATATGGTTTACTTTTTTAACTGAGGGAGGCTACCAAGGTGGTTTTTGAGGTAATTCCTTAGGCCGCAGCTGTGGGCGGTTTTGCGGGCTCTAGGGGAAGAGAGATGGCTGGCTGTGCACATGTGGTGTGGGGGGTTGTGTGGTAGAGATTGCACAAGATCCACATGATTGGAAGACCTGTGGTTTAAGTTGGTATGGTGGTCGCTGCACGCATTTCCATGTGGTGGTGTTCAGGTGTGTTTTCAGAGAGCAGGTAAGTGAATAAAGGTTGCTGTGCTCACTTGCAAGAGACCAGGTGAGCTATTCTTCCAGGATTGTTTGAATGTAACTAGATATTAAGCCCATGCACAAGCATGTGCAGGAAAAGTGATAACAACATGGGAGGAATTAAAAAAAAATTGTTTGCCTCTTGGCATCTATAGCTTTGCAGATTGCTTCTGTATATCTGGAAATATGAATCATTTGGACATCTAAAAATGTCAGTGATCTGAGAATTTAGTTTAAAGGGTTCATGTGGTGAAAGGCTATCACTTAGCCTGGAATGTATTAAACATTTATTTGGGATATCTTTGACTGTAGAGGTTTGATCTGACTTTGTGCTGCTGTTTAATTGAGGTTTTCACATGGGATATCATAGAGGGCATAGTGTATCGTGGTCAAGGATATATAGTGCTGTGCACTCGGGGTTGCTTGCCTGTGCGGAATCCACTGCACATCCATCCATGGTGGCTATGTTGGATGAATGGTTTCCAGATGGCACTCCCTATGGTAGTGCGGGTTGCAAAAATTGTAATGGGTTTGGCAGATGGACGATACAAACTGTTTGGAAATGTTATCACAGAAATCATTTATGTGAATCTGTTTAAATGGGGTTCCCTTTAAAGTATTGAGACTGGAATGCATAATATCAGCACAGGGGCAACTGAATTCACAGATTTTGGCATTTAAATGTAAACAGTTTGTTTTGACCATCCAATGACTTTCCTAGTGGAGGTGGTTGGTAAAATGTTAGTATGTGTCCACATTTTGCCTATTTGTTCCACATTCTAAAGGCTAGTGTTCCTCATTTGGGAAATGGAAGGTTGAGAACTGGGCACTGGGCAGTGACTTACATTGAGTTTGGACTTCAAATCCTTCAGAGAGGGTAGGTTAAAGCAATCCTGTGTTGGCTGCTTTATAAGCCTTAAGAGTAGTGCTTGATTTGTGTGGAGTCTGCATCCTCCCTGTGGGTAGGTGCATGCTTATGTGCATTCTATGAAGGTTGGGTGGCAGGCTGGCAACTCGACACCGTAAATGCCACTGCCAATCATTAGTGGACCGGTTATCTGCTGTGGCCACCCCTAACCAGGAAAAGCCAAAAGACATTGCTTTTAGATGATATTTAATTGTTGAATAACATGTTAAGCTGCAATTATCCAATTCATTGGCTGCTGAAATAAGGACAGCAGTTACAGGGAATGTAATTAGGTTCTTGATAGAACATTTCAGAGTAGATAACTGTCTCCCTGCTGGTCTTGGCCCTAACAGATTGAGGTGGTCATTACATAAATTCTCATAGCCAGTAAACAAATACCTGATCCTGTAAGAACAGCAGTAAGGGGTTTGCAGCAGCCATTTCACGGCAGCACTAGGACTTGGGATATAATGTTTGGGTATGTAAGGGTTAATTACTGAAGTGCATTTTAAATGTATGGGGAGTGACGAGATGTTGAACAGATTTTGTACAATAGTACTTTATTGGCATATGTAACGGGCTATGATTTTGGATGAGGTATTTGGCTAGGCTTGGACACCACAACAATGATAGCTAGCCAGTATGGATTTATGGAGGTTGCAGTAGTCTTTTTGTTGACCATTAAGGGGTGACATTATTGTGACAAGTTTCAGGGTATGGTCTGGGGTCTACAGAAAGCTTTGGGGAGGAAGGTTGTCTTCAAATGTGTTTGTATTTCAGATGATTTACATTTTTCTCTTTCTCTACAGATGGTGGTGTTATGTTGGGTGTTTTAGATGTCGGAATGCTACGTAATGCAGTCAATCATGATCGGTGCAGATGTACTATCAGCTGGTGGTCTGAAGGAAGCACTCTTCTTGGGTGATTAAATTTGCTACCAAGAGGTTTTCACTTGCTGCAGGGAACGAGGCATCAGGTTCTGATGGAATTTTATTTACTCATTTTGGAGTGTTTGCATTGTGTATGAAAGGGGACATTTGGGTATTGAGACTGCAGTGACCTGAATTGGTTACATGGGTAATATATGGGGGGGGGGGTTTACAGGACTTCAATTTTATTTTTGAATCAAATGAGTGTTGGAGTCGAAAAGTAGAACTATCCATTTCTTGCAGGAATGCAGTGTTTGTGCAGCTACAGTGGTGTGGGAAGGGGTAGGTTAGTTAATTTGTATGTTTCAGGGGTGCCATAAGGATGAGTTGAGTTTGTGTGAGCATTGCAGGTGAGTGTTTGGGGCAAATTAGAATTTGCTTTTGGGTGCACAGGTGACGCATTAATAGGGAAGCATTAAAGGGGAATTTAAGGCTTTGGGGTAGTAGGGAGTTATTTAGGGTTATATGTATTCTGTTTATGGAAGATGTTTTTTTTGTGGTTAGGAGGGCTGCTGCTAAATGGATGTTTGGCATGTTGTTCAGTTTAGTTGGGGGAATTGGGGTTATTGTTTATGAATGGCTGTTATTATAAACTGCCTTAGTAAATTAAATTGCAGGAGAGTACGAAAAATGTGTTTTCTACTACATATGGCAACTGTGAGCTAAATAGCCATTACCACATTTTGTGGTATCTGTGGGGATATATCTGTGGTGTTGGTAACATACATGTTCAGCAGACTATTAGATTGTTTCATATGGAAATTAGTAGGGGATGCAGGTAAGGTATGGTTATATTTAACTTATCTTTCCACAGTGATTACTTCCAACATTTTCAGTGGGTATCATTTTACTTTTAATGCTTATTGTGGGATTGCTTTTGTTGTATGTTCTTGTTGGGTTGTGAAAGGGTATTATATGGGTAAGGTGGGGTTGAGCTGCGGTAAGGGAGATAAGTTAATGTCATGGGGGGCAGTTCCAGGAAAAGGGGGCTTTTGGATATGGTTTAATGTCTTTAAGAATGTTTGTTGGGTGAGAGTTGTGAATTTACTGTGTTTTTCTTTTACAGATGTAAGCAGTCAGGACTTGAAGGGAGTGGAGTTGGAAGGTGATGGTTTTGTTGGGGTGGCTGTTCCTTATAGGTTCATAGATTCATACTAGGCTATCTGCCCTAGGGCATTTACAAGCCTAGCCAGAGTGTGTTTGGCTGTTGCCACCCTTTGAATTGAGTTTACTGTGCCCTTTTTTTGGGTTAGTTTACTGTGTCTCTGTCTAGTAGTGACACAGAAGTAATCCCCGGGGTAAACCTATGATCTCCCATCCACTCGTCAAGATTCCTCTTGAAGAGAGTCAGTGTGGGGCTCTGCTTAACATGGACTGGGATTCTATTCCAAAGCGAAGGGAGCCTCTGGGTTATGAATCTGTCCCTCCAGCATGTCCTATTTATTTCTGTGCTGAGGTTCAAGTCCCTCGAGCGCGTAGCTCTAAGGGATTTGGATTTTCTGAGGTGGAGCATGTCCATTAAGTCCTGGTTTGACATAGCTTTATACGTCAGGCATAGATCGCCTCTAAGTAGGCGGAATGCTACTGAGTAGAGCTGGAGTTTCTTTAACCGAGCAGCATATGGCATCTGTTTGAGTCCCTTGATCCTCTTTGTGAGGTACTTTTGGCGTTTTTCTAGTTGCTGCAGGTGTCGGGTTAGGTACATCCCAAATGGGGCATTGTATTCTATAATGGGCCTGATGAGGGATGAATAAAAGGGCACTATGACCTCCCTTGATCTAGATGTAAATCCTTTCATGATAAGGTGGGCTATATAGAAGATCTTTCTAACCACTTTGGCAATGTGGTTGTCAAAGGAGAAATTACTATCAACTTGGGTCCCCAGGTCCCCAATTACTTCTTCCATACTTAATGGATTACCACCTATGTGGTAATTTGTAGGCACTTTGTTTTTGCCAAAGGGTATGACTATGCACTTTTTGGCATTTAGCTTTAGGCCATGGCTCTGGCACCAGTTATCCATCTCTGTGAGACCCTTTTGGAGGATGCTTGTGTCAGCTGGAGAGTCAATTATGGTGCCCAGTTTGCAGTCGTCTGCGAACTTGGTCAGCCACAGTCCTCCCGTGTTAGCCTGTACCTCAGAAAAATATATACCGAACAAGAGAGGTCCCAGGACTGAGCCTTGTGAGACGCCGCTTGTAACTGGTTTCGAGTCTGACATGGCTCCAGCAATTCTGACCATGTGGGTTCTGTCTTTGAGCCAATTTGCAACTCATATTATGACATAGGGGTTGATATTTAAGCTGGAGAGCTTATCTATGATGCCCGAGTGGGGTACTGTGTCGAAGGCTTTTGCGAAGTCCAGGTAGGCTGTGTGGACTACCTTCCCTTCATCAATGGTCTTGGTGACTGTTTCAAAGAAGCCGACCAGGTTCAAGAGGCAGGATCTGCCCTTAACAAAGCTGAATTGGGTAGGATCCAGTGTCTGTAGGTCCCCAATGTATTTGTTTATGAGTTCCATGATGATCCTCTCCATAGCTTTGCAGACCAGGCTAGTCAGGCTTATGGGGCGATAGTTTCCAGGGTCCATAGAGGCATCACCTTTGTGAAGTGGGACCACTGTCGCTGTACGCCATTCTTTGGGTACATATCCTGTAGTAAGGCTGAGATTGAACAGCAGCTTTACGTGGGGGTTTAGCTCTTCTTGGAGTTCATGTAGAATGCAACCCGGGACACCATCAGGTCCCATCGATGCTGTATTTTTTGCTTTGGAGAGGGCGGCTTTCACCTGAGCATCTGAGATGTTAGGGAGGCTACACTCTGCTGGGATAGTTATTTGCTCTTTTGGGGGGGGGGAGTTTGCACTGAATCTGTCTGCCAGGATGTTTATTTATTTTTATTTTACATTTGTTGACCGGGCTAGTCCAGCTGGATACATATCCATTTTCAGCAGAGGCCCAGGGAGAAAAGCTCCTCGAAAGTAAAGTACAATATTATATATAAAAATAAAACAAAATTTCACAGGTGCAAGTACAATACAAAATTAAACTATTTGGTACATGAAAGATCATATAGATGTGAGTAGAGTAGAATATAAGGAAATATGTTCACTTCAAAACACATTTGATTGCAGAATCTTATGATAAGTATCTTTTGTTAACATAGTAGATAGTCTGAAAGACATTTTTGGATATAGATAGAGAATCTAATCAATTTTAAGGCCTGTTATATTTATGGTTTTCATTAGACAGTTAGTATATACAGTAATAAGACAGGTATCTTTGTGAAAAAATGACATGAGAGGTTAGTCTGGGTTCGTACAGGTGCATAACCAATGGGATTTGAGGTAGGTTTTAAGCCTGATTTTAAATTGTGTTAGTGAAGAAAGGGAGGTCAAGTCACTGGGGAGAGAGTTCAGGTTTTACCCACGGTATTAGAGAACAGAGTCCCCAGCCTTATTGTAGGTTTTGCCTATTTGTACTAGTATTTTATTAGATGAGCGTAGGGTCTTAAGGTTGCTGTAGGGGGTGAAAAGGTTGGTAAGAATTGGTGTGTTATTAGGCTGATACAGGATTTTGTAGGCAAATGTTAATTGTTTAAATAGAAGTAGATTTGGTAACTCTAGCCAACCTAGTTGTTCATAATTAATACAGTGATGGGTTCGGAATATAGAGCCTGTTGCAAATCTAGCAATATTGTTATAGGAGACAGCCAGTTTGTTCATGTTGTTTTTTGAGAGGTTAGTATATATAGGGGAGGCGTAGAGAAGGGTAGAGATTAAGTGGGTCTGGGCAATAGTAGATCTTGCTAGTAGGGTAAGAAAGGATTTGATTCTATAGAGAGAGCCTAGTTTTTATGGTATTGTTAATGTGACTATCAAAGTTAAGGTTATTGTCAATTAGTACCCCTAGGAGTTTTGAGGTAGAGTCAGGGGATATGATGGTTCCATTGTTTGATGTGACAGTAAAGTGTAGTGGTGTGGCCCTATTGGTGGGAGTAAAAAGTAGGAGTTTGTTTTTTTTGGGGTTCAGGATGAGGCACTGGTGTAGTAACCATTCCTCAACTATGTTAAACACTTTTTGGGTGAGAGACTGAAGGTCTGATGGAGTTTGGGGCTGAGCATATTAATGTGGAGTCATCTGCATATTGTATTATGGAAGCTTGAGTAATTACAGTATGCAGATCGTTGATGAAAATAGAAAATAGAAGAGGTCCAAGTATAGAACCTTGGGGGACACCGAGTGCAATGGGGAGATGGGAAGATAAGTTGTTCTCCCACAGAACTGCTTGTTGCCTATTGTTTAAGTAGGATTGAAACCATTGTATAGCCAGTGCATCAAGAGATAGGTTTTTGAGTATGTTTATGAGAAGTTGGTGGTTAACCATATCGAAGGTTTTAGAGAGATCAATAAAGAGGGCTGAGGATAGAGTGTTGTTATTGCGATTTTTGTTTATACAGTCAGAGAAGGATAAAAGGGCAGTAGTAGTACTGTTAAATGGCCTGAAGCCATGTTGGCAGTTAGATAATAAGTTGTTATCTATTAGGTGTTTTAACAGTTGCTTATGAATGCATTTCTCCATGATTTTTGCCAGTGGAGATAGTATGTTGTCAATGTCTGTGATTTCAGTGTATTTTTTGTCATTTTGGATCAACTCTGAGCATATCTGGGAGTTTCCACCCAGGTTCCTAACATAACTAAAGAAAGCCTTGTGATTTTCTTTAGTGTCCTGTGCAATTTTTCTCTCGAAGTTGGCCTTGGAGAATTTTATGAGGGATTGTAGTTTTTTGCTAGTACTGATCAGAGATGCCTTCCCTTTTAGGCATTTTGCTCTATCATGTAGTAGCTTCCTCCTTCTGTTGTATAGCTTATTTATGGCTGGGGTCCACCAGACTGGACACCTGCCTTTGGAAGATTGGGTCTTGGTTTTGTTTGGGATAGCATGATCCATGCATTCCTGGAGGTGTCCATAGAATGCATTTATAAAGGATTCTGCAGTTTGGGCCATAGTTTCCACTGGCCCGGGGGCCTTGAAGGATTCCACCTCGGTTTTGAGAAGTGTGAAGTTCGCTTTTGTGATGTTTTTCACTGTGGTTTTCTGGGCTGGGGGTGGGGGTCGGGATGTGGATATCCAGTGAGATTAATTTATGGTCTGATCTTACCAATGAGGGGTATACCTCTGGTATGGAGCATAGAGTCCCCATGTTGGTGATGACCAGGTCCAGTATGTTTTCCCCTCTTGTGGGACTGGTGACTAGTTGTTCCATAGCATTTGAGTTTATAAATTCTAGGAACCTTTGGGCTAGGGTGTTGGGGCTTGAGTAGTGCTCCCAGTCTATGTTTGGGTAGTTGAAGTCACCCAATATAATGGTGTTTGGAGAGATCTTCATATTCTCCAGTGATCTCAGGAAAGCCGAGTGGGATTCCTGATTTTGAGAGGGTGGTCTGTAACATGCTACAAACTGAAAGGCAGTTTTGCCCACTGTTAGTTGCACATGGATGGTCTCCGATGCCTCGTGCAATGCCACTAACCTGGAGGTGTAGGTATCTTTGATGAATATGGATACTCCCCCTCCTTTTATGGTTCGGTCCGAGTTTTGGGGCCGAAAAGCATGATATGAGGTATAACTTGGTAGTGCAGGGGTGCTCTCTGGAGCCTTGAACCAGGTTTCTGTCACTGCACAGATATCGATGTTCTCTATACTGAGGAGGGCTTTGAGTGCATGCATCTTGAGGTTTACACTTCTGGCGTTGAACAGCATTACCCTTAGTTTCTTATTCATTGTGTTGTCTATGGAGGTGGGTTTGTCTTTTGAGCCTTGCCTAAAAAAGGCACTATGGGGGTGGCAAGAGCCTTTGCCAATATCCGAAAGCCCAGGGGTGACAAGTGCAAGCCATCCCTAGCGAAGCAATGTGGCTTGTCGAGCATGTCTTCCCAGGCTGACACACTGGATCCCCTTTGAATGACACCAAAATTTTAGCCAATTGTTAAAATTGATCATTTTGTCTTTATACTGTGGCATCATTCTAGGTGAGGGTAAGATGCTGCTTAAGGTCAGGGTCATACCGGCCTGGGCTACAAGATCAGAGAGCTCCTCTATGTCTCTTTTCATGTAGTCCAGGGAGGTACGTATCAGGTCATTCACACCAGCATGGACAATGACTGAGTCATATTTGTACTTGCTTTGGGGTGACCTGAGTGCTTGTGTTATGTGGCGGATCCTAGCACCCGACAGGCAGCTCACTGTGACCTTTTTTGTTCATCCTGGTGAGCGGGACGTCAGTGTGTCTGACTATAGAGTGACCTATTACAAGTGTATCAGGTGTGTTATTTAGCCTTAAGGGCTGTGACTGTTTGGCACACTGACTTTGTGAGCTATGTGTTGCATGTGTTTTGTTTTGGGGTAGCGTTTGCTTGGATGTCTGCTTTGTAGGTCTCTGCTGCTTAGGCAGATTTTTATTTAGAGCCTCTGAGTATGTTTTTTTGTGTGTTTATGTGTTTGGTTTGCTGTTGTGGTAGGACTATGTGAGACTGGATTTGTGGTCTGTGAGGTTACCTTCTCCTCCTGACTGGTTGCACCAGTTCTGAGTTGACAGAGCTCAGCCTCCAGTTTGGCTATATGGTTGCATCTCTCACATATATTTGAACTTGTTGGGAGGAGGAGAGGGTTGTCTGTGTACATGAGGCAGTTGTAACATTGCCTCAAGATTCCCAGATTCACCAGCTGGACTGGAGAGGAAGCCATTAACTGACCTTTGGACATGCTAGAATAGTATAGGGAACTCCTTTATCGCTGAATCAAAAGGACCAGTAGGGGACAAGGTACTAGAAGGGAGTATATGAGGATGTAGTGCTTTTAGTTTACTAGTGCTAACTTGTAAAATTGCTTATATGAGCAAGTGCAGGGACTTAGATTGAGAATAGGGTGTTTAGTTTGAGAGACAGAGCAGTTCTAAGGGAAAAAGTGAAGAGTAGACTTTATGGAGCCGGGAATGGTTTAAACCCGATTAAGCGGCGCTGCCCAATCCTGCTGCTCTGAATACATGGGTTGCAGGAGATGTTTTGGTCATCAGAGTGGTATGCAGTGAGGTTGTAGAGGGCAGTTAGAATGAGCAATCCTTGAAGTAAACTGAGTTAAAGGTAATGAATTTTGTTGTTCTGGTGTGGTACATATTACTTTATCTGGGTTCATTGAAGCACAGTTGAATTTACACCGGTTTGGGATAGTGGAGTTTTTCCGGTATTGCAGGTATGCAGGTGTTTTAGGGAATAGTTCAGGATTTGGGTACTGTGTCTACGAGGGAGGCTTAAGAAAGGCACAGTTTGTTGTGTTTCTTTGCAGATGAGGGCTGGTCTTTATGACGGGGCGGAGAAGAGGGGCAGGTTTGCCCTCTTCTGTCCCCCCTCTGGTGATGGATGCACAATTCAATAAAAGTTTGGAAGGAAAGTGAGCAGTTGCTCTGGTGGACAAGTAAGCTGAACTGCTTATATGGATGGTGGTATAATTCAATAAACTGAAGGTGAGCGTGAACGCTGCCTCGTTAGTGCAAGGATAAGTGAGCAAGGGGGGACGCCGCTTATCAAGGGTGAGTGGTTGCACTGCCCTTATGGTTATTTCATGTCTTCTTCCATGGGTGTTATTATCACCTGTCATGTTTTTGGTTGAAATGTATAACTTTTGGTTAACAATCATGTTTATGGAAGTTTAATAAAGGTTGTCAAATGTCATTCGGTGTTGTGTTTATTGAAGTGGAACAGGACAAATGAGTTTGGAACAGATCCTTTTGCCCTGGGACATCTTCAGTGTGGTGCTAGATACATGGGATAGGAGGGATTAAAGAATACGGGTAGGATAGGGTTAAATGTGAGGGAGGGATGTTAGGAGGAAATGAGGTAAGAATAGGGAGGGGATTAGAGGGTTTTTGTCACGTGTAATGAGAGTAGGAGTCACATTTTGGCTTGAACTTGCTACCCTCCCTCTGTTCCTTTTTTATTAGCAGAGATTTTGTGTATTTTAGTGTGGGGCAGGGAAGAGGGGCAGGTTTGTCGTCTTCTGTTCCTCCTCTGGTGATGGATGTGCAATTCAATAAATTTGGAAGGAAAGTGAGTGGTTGCTCTGGTGGACAAGCAAGCTGAGCTGCTGATATGGATGGTGGTGTAATTCAATAAATTGAAGGTGAGCGTGAACGCTGCTTCATTAGTGCAAGGATAAGTGAGCAAGGGGGGATGCTGCTTATCAAGGGTGAGTGGTTGCGCTGCCCTTATGGTTATTTCATGTCTTCTTCCATGGATGTTATTATCACCTGTCATGTTTTTGGTTGAAATTTATAACTTTTGGTTAACAATCATGTTTATGGAAGTTTAATAAAGGTTGTCAAATGTCATTCGGTGTTGTGTTTATTGAAGTGGAACAGGACAATAAACATTGTCAGTGTGTAAAAGGTAGAGTTTATAAATTTAAATAATTAATGAAAATGGTTTGTCTGTTCTGGAAAATGCAATAAGGAAGAGGAGGTGTAAGTGGACCCTTTAGATCTGTAAAGTAGTAGCTAATTTTATCCAAATAAACATAAAAAGCAGGAGAGCAAAACAAGGCTGTACTCCAAGGCAAAGCTGTACTCAAAATCCACATGTAAATGTAGAAAGATGAACAAATGGCAACGGCAAACTGCTGAAAATCGATTTAATGAAATAACTGGCAAGCTCTTTCACCCACAAGGGCTTTTTCAAGCCAAACACAAACTCATCAGTGTAAAAAGTCAAACTTAAATAGGCAGTAAAACATTGTCATCTTAGTGACATCACTTCCCATACCACAGTCAGCTTAAAAAACAATCAAATTTAAAAGCAAACAACATAATATAATATATATTAAAATTCATATAAATGCATATATACAAACTCAAAACAAATACTAATAAATATGAAAAATAAAAATAATAATAATAATGAAAATAAAAATGAAAATGAAAACAAATGATGGAATTGCAAAAACAAAAGTCTTAAATATACTGAACCAAGGGAATCAAGTCTTAACCTTTAGTCTTCTATTCTTCAACAAGGGCTTAATGGGGATCTTATCATTCAGACCAGATTTCTAGTCTGCTCTCAATTTAATGATCCAATCAAGCTCACATCTTTCCGTTTAATTCTTGGTATCCCCTCCTCGAACACTAGGTGTGTCCATCTGTAAGACTTGAAACCTAAAACTATGTAATGTGGATGCCTCTAAAACATGTTTTGAAATGACGTTTATGGTGGTCCCAATACGTATGTTATATACATGCTCCCTAATTCTAGCCTTGAGCCGTCTGTCCATTTTGCCAACATAAAACGCTGAATAGGCCTTACACCTGGCTAAATAAACTATGTGCTCGGACTGACAGTCCACTCTCACTTTAAACTGAAAGCATTTCTGTGTTACTGGATGTTGAAAACAAATATCACTGTTCACATACATACAAAAATTACATTTATTACATGGGGTTGTACCCCATAATAAAACCCCACCTGAATTGCTATTATAAGCTTTGGGATGGCATAATAACCTGAGCAGATTCATCCTATTCTTGAAGGTGAATCTGGGTCTATCACCTACTATCTCCTTCAGGTCATGATCTACAGTCAATAACCCCCACTTTTTTGGGAAAATATCTCTGACATTATGTGCATCCTATGTAAAACGGAGTGTGATCGTAGCTACAGGGGTATGTGAACCATCATGTTCATCATTCATCCTATTTGCCTCCCCATTTTCAAAATATGGTGTTGCAGTAGTATTTCTAAGTGAGCTAACATAATCAACACCTGCCTGTACCTCTTCAGGTTTGTACAACCTGTCCAACAATCTTCCCTTCAATGCCTGGAGCTCATTCTGAAAACCTTCAGATGTGGGATTCAACCTTGAGGCACGCATAGCTTGCCCCCTAATCACATTCCGAAACACAAGTAGCTAATTTTGGTTTATTGCATTTCAAATGAGGACAAAGCTGAGAGTAATCAGATTTCTTGATAAAATGTGATTTTTTACAAACTGCATTTGTTAATAGAAAAATAATCAACACGTGGATTACATATTTAACACTGACATTTTAGTAAATACTCTAGGTACACAAAGAAGGATTTGTGAGCTTTAAAATACCAGAATATTAAATTATGCCACATAGTGTGGCACAATTTAATATTCTGGTATTAAATTATGCCACATAGTGTGGTCATAGACCAAATTGTTCAAAATAACATTATTGCCAAAGGGGAAGAAAATGTGCAAGAATAAATTATTTGGCAAAAGTTGTTTTGACCAAATTCACATTCTTCCTTATTGTCATAAGGTAAACATCCCATGTACACTTAAATCAGCAGCAGATTTAATAAATCAGCATTACAAGTAGGATAGGTTTGTTTATACAAATGTATGGTATTAAGATAATAATTTCCTAATGCTCTTCACAAGGTGGAGATATAAAGACAATGTCTCCTAAAACACAACAAAAATGCCTTAAAAAGGAAAACTGCCACATACCAAAATAACATTAAGCACTTTTGTTCTTTAATCTTAGAGCTTCCTCAGAACAATAAACACATTCCCACTCAGATTTAAATAACTTAAAATGATCACATGACTCTACAAAACTGTCATCACTTCCTCAAAATGAAAATGTCTCCTAAAAGCAATTATATACTGACCGTAGGCAATACTGCATTGACTTCTGAGTGGAGTAAAAAGCAATCATAGTTTAATAAATAAAGCAGACAAGAGGAAATGTATCATTGTTCTAAATTCTAGCCACAGTTAAATAAATTAATAATAACTGGAAAGGGCTTAATAAAAATATTTTGTTTCCGTTATTATCTAGAGTTAAAAAATCTAAGCAGGCAAACAAGAAAAAGCAGTTATATGGTTAAAATGTTTAAAGCTGAAAAGTTTTTTTTTTTTTTTTTTTTTTTTTATTGCTTACAGTAAACACCAAAAGAAACATACAAGTTATGTAAATTTTAAAAATTCAGGGTTGGATTCCTGGCTAACAACTGACTGCTAACCTGACATATAAAAATAGATGCTTGTTAGTGTGCATTAAGTTCCAGTAATAGTATTCATTTTGTGTTACGAAATCACAGTCTTTTCATGCTTATCCCATGGTCTGTAAAAATATTGACTTAATTTTGCAAAAGAATTTCAACATTGGTAAAACTGTGGGTATACATATGAAAGGCTTCATTCATGTAGTCAGTGGTAATCAACATAAATTGGTAATAGCTTTGAAACACTGATAAGTATTGTACTGTAGCTATGTCCAGAGCTCCTTAGACATATACAGAGGTGTGAATTTTCACAAAAAGTAATTTTTCCTAACATTACAGGAAGTAGCTATAATAACATTCAAAATGTAGTTTTCATGTTCAGATTTTTTTTCTGCATGAGTTTAATAATGTTTTATAAGTAATTCTCAAATCCTTTTAAGAATAATTTAAATAAAATAGGACTAATTAGTTAATTGATTAACTGATTAATTAGGGACAAGGAAAAAAGGGTACCCTAGTTTCCAAAGGTTAAAAATAATGAAAAATACATTAAAATCATGAGACAAAAAGTAGCAGGACTACTTTCAGAGAGTATAAATGATATGTTTCTGTTTGTGCATCAGAGGAATAATTACTTAGGAAGTATAAAACACTTTTAGTGATTGTAGTTTTATAGAGACACCACTAAGGTGACTAGTTTATTAAAACAAATTGTATCAGCAATAAGTTTGGCAACTGGCAAAGAGGGTTAAAGCTGTGAATAGCAGTTCCCCTGGTACAGAGTGTGATCCCCTCAATTTTCATTTGCCTTCTGTGTGACCTTGAGTGAGCCACTTAGTCAGACATTGCGTTCAGATTATTTCTAAAAAGGGAGCTGTGTGTCCAGTGAATCTACTTAATCAAAAATGGGTGTTACTAAGGCACAACAAGATTTTGTTAAAATTCTTTTAATAGAAAATACAGTTATTTTATGTTTACATTTACCAGACAGTTTTCATGATATGCACAATATGAGTATATGGTTTACCCGACTATCCAAACATCAGTTTAAGGAGTAAGGTGATATGTAACATGTTGTTTAAAATGTGGTATTACTACCTGAGCAAACAAGCAGTAAAGGTTATTTAATAAAACTGAAAATATTGTAGACCACACTTCAATGAGTAAGATGTAATGAAATATAGGAAATACAAAATAATAACAGAATGCTGAAAATACTATTTAAAAAACAATAGGATGCAAATGGGCCAGATTCAGGAAGCCTCCGTGTAAGAGTTATAACTCTTACACGGAGGCTGCAGTTAAACTGTGTGATGTCAGCATGTCATGCATATGCATGAGGTGCATGAGGCATGCTGAATCACACTAGTAACTCTTACACGGTCCGTGTAAGAGTAGGCGTGTCTGTAGGCTAAGCTCTGCAAGTGGACACGCCCCGGAAAACTAGAATGGCTGAAAGTAAACAGCCACGAGAAAGGCCATGAAAATGTGAATAAACACACTATACAACACATGCCCCGACTGGCCATCAGTGTATAAAGTGAAGAGATGTCATAAAAGTAAATGAAAACCTTTTTTTTTTTGTTAAACCCGTAAATGTTTGCTACTGTGCGCGGGTGTGCTACTAGCGCAATCACAGTTAGCAGTCAGTGGAAAAGGATATAAGAACTAAATATGCAAAGTAAGCCAAGAAATAATAGCTTAGTGGTAGAGTACCCGCCCTATGAGTAGGCAGGCAGGGTTCGAGCCCCTACAACAACCTTTTTTATTTTTGTAAATAAGCACTAAAAGCCCCCAGACAGTATTGTACAAATGTAAATGTATTCCCTTTTGTAAAATGGAATGAAATAGAGCATATATTTTGAAGTAACATAAGAATAAAAATAGTCAGAAATGTACTGATAGCTAAGCTGCCGTGAGACAGAGTGCCCGTAGCAGTAGTGTTTAAAAGCTGCAAACTGCGTGCCCGTTGCCAAGCAGCGGGTAAACAGGCTGAAACTGTGTGCAATTAGCTGAACATGTGTGTCACTAGCCAATTAAGATTTATCCCAGCGCACACCGCTTGGCGCCGCTCCCACAAGCTAACTGCCAGTGCGCGCGTTACCTCCGCAAAGCGCAGAACAGGTTTAAAGTGCTTAAAAGTGCTTTTGGCATGTTTGATTGACAGGTCTTCAACTCATTTCTGTCAGGAAAAGCAAAAGCAG